>NW_026280315.1:0-5802 GCF_023373465.1 Oncorhynchus keta | reverse complement strand
GTCAGGGCCCAGGTCTGACAGAATCTGTGCTGAATATCTAGATGCTGCTGTAGGCCCTCCTTGGTTGGTGACAGAAGCACCAGATCATCAGCAAACAGTAGACATTTTACTTCAGATTCTAGTAGGGTGAGGGCGGGTGCTGCAGACTGTTCTAGTGCCCTCGCCAATTCATTGATATATATATTGAAGAGGGTGGGGCTTAAGCTGCATCCCTGTCTCACCCCACGGCCCTGTGGAAAGAAGTGTGTTTTTTTGCCAATTTTAAACGCAGACTTGTTTGTGTACATGGATTTTATAATGTCATGTGTTTTTCCCCCAACATCACTTTCCATCAATAGCAGGTCCTCATGCCAAATCGATTCGAAAGCTTTTTTGAAATCAACAAAGCATGAGAAGACTTTGCCTTTGTTTTGGTTTGTTTGTTTGTCAATTAGGGTGTGCAGGATGAATATGTGGTCTGTCATTCAATAATTTGGTAAAAGGCCAATTTGACATTTGCTCAGTACATTGTTTTCACTGAGGAAATACACAAGTCTGCTGTTAATGATAACGCAGAGGTATTTCCCAATCTTGCTGTTGATGCATATCCCACGGTAGTTATTGGGGTCAAATATGTCTCCATTTTTGTGGATTGGGGTGATCAGTCCTTGGTTCCAAATATTGGGGAAGATGCTAGAGCTAAGGATGATGTTAAAGAGTTTAAGTATAGCCAATTGAAATGTGTTGTCTGAATACTTTATAATTTCATTGAGGATTACAATCAACACCACAGGTCTTTTGGGGTTGGAGGGTTTTTATTTTGTCCTGTAGTTCATTCAATGTAATTGGAGAATCCAGTGGGTTCTGGTAGTCTTTAATAGTTGATTCTAAGATCTGTATTTGATCATGTATATGTTTTTGCTGTTTGTTCTTTGTTATAGAGTCAAAAAGATTGGAGAAGTGGTTTACCCATACATCTCCATTTTGGATAGATAACTATTCGTGTTGATGTTTGTTTAGTGTTTTCCAATTTTCTGAGAAGTGGTTAGAGTCTATGGATTCTTTAATTATATTCCTTCTATCTATAGTATTGCCTAATATTACTCAGTTCCTTTGGCTTTGATGCCTCATGATTGAGTATTGCTCTGTTTAAGTAGACTGTGATTTTGCTGTGGTCTGATAGGGGTGTCAGTGGGCTGACTGTGAATGCTCTGAGAGACTCTGGGTTGAGGTCAGTGAGAAAGTAGTCTCCCATACTACAGCCAAGACATGAGCTACATGTGTACCTACCATAGGAGTCCCCTCGAAGCCTACCGTTGACTATGTACATACCCAGTGTGCGACAGAGCTGCAGGAGTTGTGACCCATTTTTGTTGGTTATGTTATCTTAGTTGTGCCTAGGGGGTCATATGGGGGAAGTAATGCTGTCACCCCCGGGTAGGTGTTTGTCCCCCTGTGTGTTGAGGGTGTCAGGTTCTTTTCCGGTTCTGGCATTAAAGTCACCACAGACTAGTACATGTCCCTTGGCCTGGAAATGATTGATTTCCCCCTCTAGGATGGGGAAACTGTCTTCATTCAAATCAAATCAAATGTATTTATAAAGCCCTTCTTACATCAGTTGATATCTCAAAGTGCTGTACAGAAACCCAGCCTAGTCCTGTTCTGGCTGTGCCGGGTGGAGATTATAACAGAACATGGCCAAGATGTTCAAATGTTCATAGATTCCAACATGGTCAAATAATAATAATCACAGTAGTTGTCGAGGGTGCAGCAAGTCAGCACCTCAGGAGTAAATGCCAGTTGGCTTTTCTTAGCCGATCATTCAGAGTATCTCTACTGCTCCTGCGGTCTCTAGAGAGTTGAAAACAGCAGGTCTGGGACAGGTAGCACGTCTGGTGAACAGGTCAGGGTTCCATAGCCGCAGGCAGAGCATTTGAAACTGGAGCAGCAGCACGGCCAGGCGGACTGGGGACAGCAAGGAGTCATCAGGCCAGGTAGTCCTGAGGCATGGTCCTAGGGCCCAGGTCCTCCAAGAGAGAGAAAGAAAGAAAGAGAGAAAGAAAAAGAGAATTAGAGAGAGCATACTTAAATTCACCGGATAAGACAGGAGAAATACTCCAGATATAACAGACTGACCCTAGCCCCCCGACACAAACTACTGCAGCATAAATACTGGAGGCTGAGACAGGAGGGGTCATTAAAGTATGGAGATTCGAGTGGGGGGTTATAGGTAGCACACAGGAGGACATTTTTCTCTGTTAAGATAATTTCCTTCTGAATTTCTAGCCAAAATGTAAAATGTTCCTGTTTTGATTAATTTAATAGAGTGAGTTAGGTCTGCTCTATACCAAATTAGCATACCCCCTGAGTCCCTTCCCTGTTTCACACCTGGTAGTTTGGTGGATGGGACTACCAGTTCTCTGTAACCTAGAGGGCAACCAGTGAGTCCGTCTCCTCTATACCATGTTTCTCGTAAGATGACAATGTCTGTATTTAAGATTTCTTTGGTGAAGTCCAGGTTCCTGCTCTTTAGGCCGAAGGGAGATGACCTCAGGCTTGGGAAATTTCAGGATGAGATAGGGAAGGCTTTGTGTTCCATAAAGTGTCCAATGTTGTTGATCGTGGTTTGGCCTCGAGCCAGTAAGTGTGAGCAGAGCCTGCTGAGCATCTGGTACATGCCATCGGCTCGGGCTAGTGTAGGAGTGGGGGTTGGGCCTGTTTGCCTGCTCAAGGCCTGGGCGTATGTGTTCTCTCTCTCTCTCGTGTGTGTGTGTGTGTGTGTGTGTGTGTGTGTGTGTGTGTGTGTGTGTGTGTGTGTGTGTGTGTGTGTGTGTGTAAAATGCTCCCAGCAGCATATCCCTCTTCCCCTCTACATGCAGGGCTGTTCAGTAATGACATCCCTCTGATAAATAACACACGAGGCTGAGGCCTTTTACATGTCTGATTATATTACGGTCCCAACTGTCAGAACAGACAGCCTCTCACTCTACACTACTTTATGCTGAGATGCCTCTGGTCTAAAGTAGTTGTCCACATAGGGTATAAGGTTTCCTATGTTACGGTGTGGGTGGGACCCTGCTATCCATCTGCCTAAAAGCAGATAACATGGTCAGAACAGAACAACGTCTTGTCATCCTGCTCGGCTCTCATTCACATATCACCCTGAGATGTCTACTACTCAAGGGCAATACGTTAGACGTACTAAGGACCAACCTGTACTGTATGTGAGACTCTTTGTTTTGTCAATGATCACTAGTCTATCAGTAGTATATTCATAGTCTATCAGTAGTCTATTGGTAGTCTATCAGTAGTATATTCATAGTCTATCACTAGTCTATTAATTGCTGAAGTTTGGTAAAAACATAGAAATATAATTTTGCAGTGTGACTCTGGCCTACTGCTACTGCAGCCCGGCCTATTGCTTCACGACCCTAATGATCTGGCCAGTGAAGATAACAGGAGTGTTGATTCATCCCCTTGGTAGCGTGCTAGGTGTCAACCATCAGGCCAAGCTCAGTCTCAATGGTCTCCAATCAAAACAAGATGTGAAAGTGTCTCTCTGAACTAACGGATTCCTGCGTGGAGGTGGTTATGCATTTCTGATTTGCAAAAAGTTTCAGGTTTTTTCAGCTCCAGCATGACAGCTATTTTGGCCAGATGTATTACTTATCCTACTCACTACATTGTCATGGTATACACGTGTCATTGGTGAATCTGTTTTCTCCACTAGAGAGAGGTAAAAGTGTCTCTGGACTCCTGCATGCATCCTGACTCAGTACGCATGACTAATTCTGCAGACGTTTCAAGATTTTTTTTTTTTTGCAGCAAAACTGCTAGAAGCTGATGCAATCCTACTGTGATCCTTACTGCATTGTCATGTTATACACTTGTCTTTGACAAATCTGCCTTCTTTCTAGTAGAATAAATAGCGCGTCAGGTGTAAAGTGTTTTTGGGCTGATTCCTGGACACTAATGACTAATGCATGACTAATTCTGCAGACGTTTCAAGATGATTATTTATTTCATGCCCAACAGCTAAACCAACGTATTGAAGAGACATGGGTCTCAATGTCCCTTCCTTGTCTAATTAAAAGGTTTAAATCAAATATATAATTATTTAGGTTTTCATCCTTACTGCATTGGAATGTTACTGTAGCAGGACTGGGGTCCTTGATGATTCTATACTCTCCAGTTGAAAGGTCACACGACTGATGTAACAGTCTTGTCTGCACCCAGTACCGTATGCACCCAGTACCGTATGCACCCAGTACCGTTTGCACCCAGTACAGTATGCACCCAGTACCGTTTGCACCCAGTACAGTATGCACCCAGTACCGTATGCACCCAGTACCGTATGCACCAGTACCGTATGCACCCAGTACAGTATGCACCCAGTACCGTATGCACCCAGTACCGTATTCACCCAGTAGCGTATGCACCCAGTACCGTATGCACCCAGTACCGTATGCACCCAGTACCGTATGCACCCAGTACCGTATGCACCCAGTACCGTATGCACCCAGTACAGTATGCACCCAGTACAGTATGCACCCAGTACCGTATGCACCCAGTACCGTATGCACCCAGTACCGTATGCACCAAGTACCGTATGTACCCAGTACAGTATGCACCCAGTACAGTATGCACCCAGTACCGTATGCACCCAGTACCATATGCACCCAGTACCGTATGCAACCAGTACCGTATGCACCCAGTACAGTATGCACCCAGTACCGTATGCACCCAGTACCGTATGCACCCAGTACAGTATGCACCCAGTACCGTATGTACCCAGTACAGTATGCACCCAGTACAGTATGCACCCAGTACCGTATGCACCCAGTACAGTATGCATGATTCATTCTGCTGACGTGATTTTGCTATTGCAGTTATTTTTTGCCAGTTATTTATTCTTTCTTTTTTTTTGCACCACACAACTGCCAGAGGCTGATTTATTACTAGTATAATCCTGACTTCAGGTTACTACAATACACTTGTCCTTAAATTATCTGTTTTCTCCCGTCTCCTGTTGTCTCCAAGGTAACATTAAAGACACATTCAGACAGCAGGGCTCAGTGGGCAGAAAGCTATTCATTTCTCTTGTCTTACTCAAAGCTAGTTATTTCTCTTGTCTTACTCAAAGCTAGTTATTTCTCTTGTCTTACTCAAAGCTAGTTATTTCTCTTGTCTTACTCAAAGCTAGTTATTTCTCTTGTCTTACTCAAAGCTATTCATTTCTCTTGTCTTACTCAAAGCTATTCATTTCTCTTGTCTTACTCAAAGCTATTCATTTCTCTTGTCTTACTCAAAGCTATTCATTTCTCTTGTCTTACTCAAAGCTATTCATTTCTCTTGTCTTACTCAAAGCTATTCATTTCTCTTGTCTTACTCAAAGCTATTCATTTCTCTTGTCTTACTCAAAGCTATTCATTTCTCTTGTCTTACTCAAAGCTATTCATTTTTCTTGTCTTACTCAAAGCTATTCATTTCTCTTGTCTTACTCAAAGCTATTCATTTCTCTTGTCTTACTCAAAGCTATTCATTTCTCTTGTCTTACTCAAAGCTATTCATTTCTCTTGTCTTACTCAAAGCTATTCATTTCTCTTGTCTTACTCAAAGCTAGTTATTTCATTCTCACTACAGAGCAGAGTTGATTCGGTCCAAAAGGAAAACCTGACTTTGCCAATTAGTTGTTGTGTTGAAGTGAGGAGGAAGCTGAGGAGGAAGTTGAGGGTAGTCGCATCATTAATTAACTGCTGGTTTCTGATTGGACTTTCTTTAATTGGACAGAAATCACATGGTATGTTGTTAGTAAATATATGG
>NW_026280314.1:0-4053 GCF_023373465.1 Oncorhynchus keta | reverse complement strand
CCCTTACTTACCCTATCCTAGGTATTCCTTGAAGAGGTGGGGTTTCAGGTGTCTCCGGAAGGTGGTGATTGACTCCGCTGTCCTGGCGTCGTGAGGGAGTTTGTTCCACCATTGGGGGCCAGAGCAGCGAACAGTTTTGACTGGGCTGAGCGGGAACTGTACTTCCTCAGTGGTAGGGAGGCGAGCAGGCCAGAGGTGGATGAACGCAGTGCCCTTGTTTGGGTGTAGGGCCTGATCAGAGCCTGGAGGTACTGAGGTGCCGTTCCCTCACAGCCCGTAGGCGAGCACCATGGTCTTGTAGCGGATGCGAGCTTCAACTGGAAGCCAGTGGAGAGAGCGGAGGAGCGGGGTGACGTGGAGAGAACTTGGGAAGGTTGAACACCAGACGGGCTGCGGCGTTCTGGATGAGTTGTAGGGGTTTAATGGCACAGGCAGGGAGCCCAGCCAACAGCGAGTTGCAGTAATCAAGACGGGAGATGACAAGTGCCTGGATTAGGACCTGCGCCGCTTCCTGTGTGAGGCAGGGTCGTACTCTGCGGATGTTGTAGAGCATGAACCTACAGGAACGGGACACCGCCTTGATGTTAGTTGAGAACGCCAGGGTGTTGTCCAGGATCACGCCAAGGTTCTTAGCGCTCTGGGAGGAGGACACAATGGAGTTGTCAACCGTGATGGCGAGATCATGGAACGGGCAGTCCTTCCCCGGGAGGAAGAGGAGCTCCGTCTTGCTGAGGTTCAGCTTGAGGTGGTGATCCGTCATCCACACTGATATGTCTGCCAGACATGCAGAGATGCGATTCGCCACCTGGTCATCAGAAGGGGGAAAGGAGAAGATTAATTGTGTGTCGTCTGCATAGCAATGATAGGAGAGACCATGTGAGGTTATGACAGAGCCAAGTGACTTGGTGTATAGCGAGAATAAGAGAGGGCCTAGAACAGAGCCCTGGGGGACACCAGTGGTGAGAGCGCGTGGTGAGGAGACAGATTCTCGCCACGCCACCTGGTAGGAGCGACCTGTCAGGTAGGACGCAATCCAAGCGTGGGCCGCGCCGGAGATGCCCAACTCGGAGAGGGTGGAGAGGAGGATCTGATGGTTCACAGTATCGAAGGCAGCCGATAGGTCTAGAAGGATGAGAGCAGAGGAGAGAGAGTTAGCTTTAGCAGTGCGGAGCGCCTCCGTGATACAGAGAAGAGCAGTCTCAGTTGAATGACTAGTCTTGAAACCTGACTGATTTGGATCAAGAAGGTCATTCTGAGAGAGATAGCGGTAGAGCTGGCCAAGGACGGCACGCTCAAGAGTTTTGGAGAGAAAAGAGAGAAGGGATACTGGTCTGTAGTTGTTGACATCGGAGGGATCGAGTGTAGGTTTTTTCAGAAGGGGTGCAACTCTCGCTCTCTTGAAGACGGGAGGGACGTAGCCAGCGGTCAGGGATGAGTTGATGAGCGAGGTGAGGTAAGGGAGAAGGTCTCCGGAAATGGTCTGGAGAAGAGAGGAGGGGATAGGGTCAAGCGGGCAGGTTGTTAGGCGGCCGGTCGTCACAAGACGCGAGATTTCATCTGGAGAGAGAGGGGAGAAAGAGGTCAGAGCATAGGGTAGGGCAGTGTGAGCAGAACTAGCGGTGTCGTTTGACTTAGCAAACGAGGATCGGATGTCATCGACCTTCTTTTCAAAATGGTTGACGAAGTCATCTGCAGAGAGGGAGGAGGGAGGGGGGAGGATTCAGGAGGGAGGAGAAGGTGGCAAAGAGCTTCCTAGGGTTAGAGGCAGATGCTTGGAATTTAGAATGGTAGAAAGTGGCTTTAGCAGCAGAGACAGAGGAGGAAAATGTAGAGAGGAGGGAGTGAAAGGATGCCAGGTCCGCAGGGAGGCGAAGTTTTCCTCCATTTCCGCTCGGCTGCCCGGAGCCCTGTTCTGTGAGCTCGCAATGAGTCGTCGAGCCACGGAGCGGGAGGGGAGGACCGAGCCGGCCTGGAGGATAGGGGACATAGGGAGTCAAAGGATGCAGTAAGGGAGGAGAGGAGGGTTGAGGAGGCAGAATCAGGAGATAGGTTGGAGAAAGTTTGAGCAGAGGGAAGAGATGATAGGATGGAAGAGGAGAGAGTAGCGGGGGAGAGAGAGCGAAGGTTGGGACGGCGCGATACCATCCGAGTAGGGGCAGTGTGGGAAGTGTTGGATGAGAGCGAGAGGGGTTAAGGATACAAGGTAGTGGTCGGAGACTTGGAGGGGAGTTGCAATGAGGTTAGTGGAAGAACAGCATCTAGTAAAGATGAGGTCAAGCGTATTGCCTGCCTTGTGAGTAGGGGGGAAGGTGAGAGGGTGAGGTCAAAAGAGGAGAGGAGTGGAAAGAAGGAGGCAGAGAGGAATGAGTCAAAGGTAGACGTGGGGAGGTTAAAGTCGCCCAGAACTGTGAGAGGTGAGCCGTCCTCAGGAAAGGAGCTTATCAAGGCATCAAGCTCATTGATGAACTCTCCGAGGGAACCTGGAGGGCGATAAATGATAAGGATGTTAAGCTTGAAAGGGCTGGTAACTGTGACAGCATGGAATTCAAAGGAGGCAATAGACAGATGGGTAAGGGGAGAAAGAGAGAAAGACCACTTGGGAGAGATGAGGATCCCGGTGCCACCACCCCGCTGACCAGAAGCTCTCGGGGTGTGCGAGAACACGTGGGCGGACGAGGAGAGAGCAGTAGGAGTAGCAGTGTTATCTGTGGTGATCCATGTTTCCGTCAGTGCCAAGAAGTCAAGGGACTGGAGGGAGGCATAGGCTGAGATGAACTCTGCCTTGTTGGCCGCAGATTGGCAGTTCCAGAGGCTACCAGAGACCTGGAACTCCACGTGGGTCGTACGCGCTGGGACCACCAGGTTAGGTGGTCGTGCCACGCGGTGTGGAGCGTTTGTATGGTCTGTGCAGAGAGGAGAGAACAGGGATAGACAGACACATAGTTGACAGGCTACAGAAAAGGCTACGCTAATGCAAGGAAATTGAATGACAAGCGGACTACACGTCTCGAATGTTCAGAAAGTTAAGCTTACGTAGCAAGAATCTTATTGACTAAAATGATTAAAATGATACAGTACTGCTAAAGTAGGCTAGCTGGCAGTAGCTGCGTTGTTGACACTACACTAATCAAGTCGTTCGTTGAGTGTAATAATTTCTACAGTGCTGCTATTCGGGGCTAGCTGGCTAGCTAGCAGTGTTGTTTACGTTACGCTGAGTTAAAAGAACGACAATAGCTGGCTAGCTAACCTAGGAAATCGGTCTAGACTACACAATTATCTTTGAAACAAAGACATGGCATATGTAGCTAGCTACGATCAAACAAATCAAACCGTTGTACTGTAATGAAATGAAAATGTGATACTACCTGTGAATGCGACCGGGTTGTTGAGTTCTATTCAGTAGACGTTGGCTAGCTGTTAGCTGTAGCTGTTGGCTAGCTAGCAGAGTCTCCTACGTTAAGGACGACAAATAGCTGGCTAGCGAACCTCAGTGAATTAAGATAATCACTCCAAGGCTACACACACTAAACTACACAATTATCTTGGAAACAAAGACAGCTATGTAGCTAGCTAACACTGAACTAATCAAGTCGTACAGTTGAGTGAATAGCACTACAGTGATGCTAATCTGTGTGCGTTAGCTAGCGTTGCTAGCTCCTGGGCGAATAGCAGTGAAGGCTACGTTAGGGCGACGAATACGAAATACGATAATTATGCAATTATCTCTGATACAAGGACGGCTATGTAGCTAGCTAAGAAGAATGGCTAAGATTATGTAGCTAGCTAACAGTAAACTAATCAAGTCGTACAGTTGAGTGAATAGCACTACAGTGATGCTAATCTGTGTGCGTTAGCTAGCGTTAGCTAGCTCCTGGGCGAATAGCAGTGAAGGCTACGTTAGGGTGTACGAAATACGATAATTATGCAATTATCTCTGATACAAGGACGGCTATGTAGCTAGCTAAGAAGAATTGCTAAGATTAGACAAATCAACCGTTGTACTATAATGAAATGTAATGAAAAAGTTATACAACCTGCAGAGCCGAAGTGCGA
>NW_026280313.1:0-2505 GCF_023373465.1 Oncorhynchus keta | reverse complement strand
TGAACCTGTATATTAAAGTCAAGCTCTGTGATTTACTATCAACTGAACCTGTTTATTAAAGTCAAGCTCTGTGATTTACTATCAACTGACCCTGTTTATTAAAGTCAAGCTCTGTGATTTACTATCAACTGAACCTGTTTATTAAAGTCAAGCTCTGTGATTTACTATCAACTGAACCTGTATATTAAAGTCAAGCTCTGTGATTTACTATCAACTGAACCTGTTTATTAAAGTCAAGCTCTGTGATTTACTATCAACTGACCCTGTATATTAAAGTCAAGCTCTGTGATTTACTATCAACTGAACCTGTTTATTAAAGTCAAGCTCTGTGATTTACTATCAACTGAACCTGTATATTAAAGTCAAGCTCTGTGATTTACTATCAACTGAACCTGTTTATTAAAGTCAAGCTCTGTGATTTACTATCAACTGAACCTGTTTATTAAAGTCAAGCTCTGTTTACTATCAACTGAACCTGTTATTAAAGTCAAGCTCTGTGATTTACTATCAACTGAACCTGTATATTAAAGTCAAGCTCTGTGATTTACTATCAACTGAACCTGTGAAGCTCTGTACTATCAACTGAACCTGTTTATTAAAGTCAAGCTCTGTGATTTACTATCAACTGAACCTGTTTATTAAAGTCAAGCTCTGTGATTTACTATCAACTGAACCTGTTTATTAAAGTCAAGCTCTGTGATTTACTATCAACTGAACCTGTTTATTAAAGTCAAGCTCTGTGATTTACTATCAACTGAACCTGTATATTAAAGTCAAGCTCTGTGATTTACTATCAACTGAACCTGTTTATTAAAGTCAAGCTCTGTGATTTACTATCAACTGAACCTGTTTATTAAAGTCAAGCTCTGTGATTTACTATCAACTGAACCTGTATATTAAAGTCAAGCTCTGTGATTTACTATCAACTGAACCTGTTTATTAAAGTCAAGCTCTGTGATTTACTATCAACTGAACCTGTATATTAAAGTCAAGCTCTGTGATTTACTATCAACTGAACCTGTTTATTAAAGTCAAGCTCTGTGATTTACTATCAACTGAACCTGTATATTAAAGTCAAGCTCTGTGATTTACTATCAACTGAACCTGTTTATTAAAGTCAAGCTCTGTGATTTACTATCAACTGAACCTGTATATTAAAGTCAAGCTCTGTGATTTACTATCAACTGAACCTGTTTATTAAAGTCAAGCTCTGTGATTTACTATCAACTGAACCTGTATATTAAAGTCAAGCTCTGTGATTTACTATCAACTGAACCTGTATATTAAAGTCAAGCTCTGTGATTTACTATCAACTGAACCTGTATATTAAAGTCAAGCTCTGTGATTTACTATCAACTGAACCTGTTTATTAAAGTCAAGCTCTGTGATTTACTATCAACTGAACCTGTTTATTAAAGTCAAGCTCTGTGATTTACTATCAACTGAACCTGTTTATTAAAGTCAAGCTCTGTGATTTACTATCAACTGAACCTGTATATTAAAGTCAAGCTCTGTGATTTACTATCAACTGAACCTGTATATTAAAGTGTTTATTAAAGTCAAGCTCTGTGATTTACTATCAACTGAACCTGTTTATTAAAGTCAAGCTCTGTGATTTACTATCAACTGACCCTGTTATTAAAGTCAAGCTCTGTGATTTACTATCAACTGAACCTGTTTATTAAAAAATGCGATTTGTCCTCAATGTCTCTGGCCCATTGTTTAAAACAGGCTCTGTGATTTACTATCAACTGAGTTGTTTATTAAAGTCAAGCTCTGTGATTTATATCAACTGACATTAGGTCCAAGCTCTGTGATTTAGATCAGAGGAACCTGTATATTAAAGTCAAGCTCTGTGAAAACTGAACCTGTTGCTTTGTGGCACTGAGTTTATTAAAGCCTATTTACTTTAACCTGTATATTATTAAAGTGGGACAGTTTATTAAAGGTCAAGCTCTGTGAGACTATCAGATGACCCTGTTTATTAAGCCTCTGTGATTTACTAAAAACATATTAAAGGCTTTGTGGAACCTGTTTATTACTGAGAGCCATTCATTGGCTTTGACCCGTTTGACCCGGATGGGTTATGTGAGCAGCAACCCACAGGAAGTCCATAGTTGGCTAGATGGTGAGAATGTCTCTGGCCCATTGCTAAAACAGGCTTTAGACACTAGAGCTGTCTATCTACGTTTATGGGACAGTAGGTCCATAGAGGTAGATAGAGGGCCCATGCTAAACACAGTCTTCGGGAACACTAGAGCTGTCTATCTATGTTTATGGGACAGTAGGTCCATAGAGGTAGATAGAGGGCCCATGCTAAACACAGTCTTCGGGAACACTAGAGCTGTCTATCTATGTTTATGGGACAGTAGGTCCATAGAGGTAGATAGAGGGCCCATGCTAAACACAGTCTTCGGGACACTAGAGCTGTCTATTTAAGTCTATGGGACAATAGAGCTGAAGCTGACATAAAGTAGGTGACTATGCTGTGATTCCCTAGCCTCT
>NW_026280312.1:0-16755 GCF_023373465.1 Oncorhynchus keta | reverse complement strand
ATGTAATGTAGGCTAACGGTTGGTATCTAGCTAAATGCACAGATGTAATGTAGGCTAACGGTTGGTATCTAGCTAAATGCACAGATGTAATGTAGGCTAACGGTTGGTATCTAGCTAAATGCACAGATGTAATGTAGGCTAACGGTTGGTATCTAGATAAATGCACAGATGTAATGTAGGCTAACGGTTGGTATCTAGATAAATGCACAGATGCAATGCACACAACATTCCAAGCTAGCTAGCCACTGTAGCTAGTATTGACATTGTAATTAAATCACAATGGATTAGCTAGTTTTGACATTATAGTGCACTAGTTTGTCCAGGAGCCACCCTATTCTCCAGAATAGATAGTGCACTAGCTTGTCAGGGCGCCACACTGTTCTCTGGTCTAGATAGTGCACTAGTTTGACCAGGGCCCCGCCTGTTCTCTGGTCTAGATGGGTGCACTGGTTTGACCAGGGCCCGCCCCTGTTCTCTAGTCTAGATAGTGCACTAGTTTTGACCAGGCCCCGCCCTGTTCTCTAGTCTAGATAGCACTAGTCTGTCCAGGGCCCCGCCTCTTCTCTAGTCTAGATAGTGCACTAGTTTTGTCCAGGGCCCCGCCTCTTCTCTAGTCTAGATAGTGCACTAGTTTTGACCAGGGCCCCGCCCCTCTTCTCTAGTCTAGATAGTGCACTAGTTTTGACCAGGCCCCGCCTCTTCTAGTCTAGATAGTGCACTAGTTTTGACCAGGGCCCCGCCCTCTTCTCTAGTCTAGATAGTGCACTAGTTTTGACCAGGGTCCCGCCTCTTCTCTAGTCTAGATAGTGCACTAGTTTTGACCAGGGCCCCGCCTTCTCTAGTCTAGATAGTGCACTAGTTTTGACCAGGGCCCATCCTCTTCTCTAGTCTAGATAGTGCACTAGTTTTTGACCAGGGCCCCGCCCCTCTTTCTCTAGTCTAGATAGTGCAATTAGTTTTGGACCAGGGCCCCGCCCTCTTCTAGTCTAGATAGTGCACTGGTTTGACCAGGGCCCGCCTTCTCTAGTCTAGACAGTGCACTAGTTTTGACCAGGGCCCCGCCTCTTCTCTAGTCTAGACAGTGCACTAGTTTTGACCAGGGCCCCCGCCGCCTCTTCTCTAGTCTAGACAGTGCACTAGTGTTGACCAGGGCCCCGCCCTCTTCCTCTAGTCTAGACAGTGCACTAGTGCTGACCAGGGCCCCGCCCCTCTTCTCTAGTCTAGATAGTGCACTAGTTTTGACCAGGGCCCCGCCCTCTTCTCTAGTCTAGATAGTGCACTAGTTTTGGACCAGGGCCCCGCCCCTCTTCTCTAGTCTAGATAGTGCACTAGTTTTGACCAGGGCCCCGCCTCTTCTCTAGTCTAGATAGTGCACTAGTTTTGACCAGGGCCCCGCCCCTTCTCTAGTCTAGACAGTGCACTAGTTTTGACCAGGGCCCCGCCTCTTCTCTAGTCTAGACAGTGCACTAGTTTTGACCAGGGCCCCGCCCCTTCTCTCTAGTCTAGACAGTGCACTAGTGTTGACCAGGGCCCCGCCCTCTTCTCTAGTCTAGACAGTGCACTAGTGTTGACCAGGGCCCCGCCCCTCTTCTCTAGTCTAGATAGTGCACTAGTGTTGACCAGGGCCCAGCCTCTCTTCCTCTAGTCTAGATAGTGCACTAGTGCTGACCAGGGCCCCGCCCTCTTCTCTAGTCTAGATAGTGCACTAGTTTTGACCAGGGCCCCGCCCTCTTCTCTAGTCTAGATAGTGCACTAGTTTTGACCAGGGCCCCGCCCTCTTCTCTAGTCTAGACAGTGCACTAGTTTTGACCAGGGCCCCGCCTTCTCTAGTCTAGACAGTGCACTAGTGCTGACCAGGGCCCCGCCTCTTCTCTAGTCTAGACAGTGCACTAGTGTTGACCAGGGCCCCGCCCTTTCTCTAGTCTAGATAGTGCACTAGTTTTGACCAGGGCCCCGCCCTCTTCTCTAGTCTAGACAGTGCACTAGTGTTGACCAGGGCCCCGCCCCTCTCTCTAGTCTAGACAGTGCACTAGTGTTGACCAGGGCCCCGCCTCTTCTCTAGTCTAGATAGTGCACTAGTTTTGACCAGGGCCCCGCCCTCTTCTCTAGTCTAGATAGTGCACTAGTTTTGACCAGGGCCCCGCCCTCTTCTCTAGTGCACAACACGGCCGCAACACATTATTGGGCACAGACAACAGCACACAGGGCAAGAAGTAAGAGCAGTGCATTACATAGATTGTGTCCTAAATGGTATCCTCTAAGACACTTCCAGAGAGGTGTTTTTAAATGAAAGCTATCTGGGAGTCTGTCATAGCTAATCCTTTAGGAATTCCTGTTGGGTTTAATTGCAGTCTCTCTCTCTCTCTCTCTGACCAGCGATTTGTCTTAGGCTGTAATTAGGAAATACCTGAGAGGGGAGATCGGCCGCGGTGTCACTGGAGACCGGGGAGGAACTGTGGGGAATGTTACAATTCTTTTACTAAAGGGTTTCCGGGACATTATTTTGAATGAGGATGAGTGAATGAGGATGAGTGAATGAGGATGAGTGAATGAGGTACATTCTCAGAAACAACCCTCCTTCTGGAAAGCTATGTGGGGCAGGCTTTTGCTCCAGCCCTACTAGAAGACACCTGTTTCAGCTAACCAAGGTCCCGAGGAGCAGTGGCCTAGTGGCGAAGTTGAGATGAACAATAGGGGGAGACAGAGAGGTGTGTGTGTGTGTGTGTGTGTGTGTGTGTGTGTGTGTGTGTGTGTGTGTGTGTTGGGAGATGGACAGACGTGTGTCCGTCCACAAGCACAAATGTTTAAGTCCCTCAAATCAACGTTTGCTTCAACAACTGAACAGATGGTGAAATACAAGTAGTGGACTAAATGCTACCCTATTCCCTTAATAGTGGACTAAATGCTACCCTATTCCCTTAATAGTGGACTAAATGCTACCCTATTCCCTTAATAGTGGACTAAATGCTACCCTATTCCCTTAATAGTGGACTAAATGCTACCCTATTCCCTTAATAGTGGACTAAATGCTACCCTATTCCCTTAATAGTGGACTAAATGCTACCCTATTCCCTTAATAGTGGACTAAATGCTACCCTATTCCCTTAATAGTGGACTAAATGCTACCCTATTCCCTTAATAGTGGACTAAATGCTACCCTATTCCCTTAATAGTGGACGACTAAATACTACCCTATTCCCTTAATAGTGGACGACTAAATGCTACCCTATTCCCTTAATAGTGGACTAAATGCTACCCTATTCCCTTAATAGTGGACGACTAAATGCTACCCTATTCCCTTAATAGTGGACTAAATGCTACCCTATTCCCTTAATAGTGGACTAAATGCTACCCTATTCCCTTAATAGTGGACTAAATGCTACCCTATTCCCTTAATAGTGGACTAAATGCTACCCTATTCCCTTAATAGTGGACTAAATGCTACCCTATTCCCTTAATAGTGGACTAAATGCTACCCTATTCCCTTAATAGTGGACTAAATACTACCCTATTCCCTTAATAGTGGACTACTAAATACTACCCTATTCCCTTAATAGTGGACGACTAAATACTACCCTATTCCCTTAATAGTGGACGACTAAATGCTACCCTATTCCCTTAATAGTGGACGACTAAATACTACCCTATTCCCTTAATAGTGGACGACTAAATGCTACCCTATTCCCTTAATAGTGGACTAAATGCTACCCTATTCCCTTAATAGTGGACTAAATACTACCCTATTCCCTTAATAGTGGACTAAATGCTACCCTATTCCCTTAATAGTGGACTAAATGCTACCCTATTCCCTTAATAGTGGACTAAATGCTACCCTATTCCCTTAATAGTGGACTAAATGCTACCCTATTCCCTTAGACTGCTGTTGTCCAAACCAGGGCGGTGTACTAAATGCTACCCTGTTCCCTTAGACTGCTGTTGTCCAAACCAGGGCTGTGTACTAAATTCTACCCTATTCCCTTAATAGTGTACTAAATGCTACCCTATTCCCTTAGACTGCTGTTGTCCAAACCAGGGATTGTGTACTAAATGCTACCCTATTCCCTTAATAGGCTACACTGCTCCATTAATTGAGGATCTAACCAGTGGTAATAAAGCACACACACACACACACACTCCAGTGTGTGAAGTTGGAGTTAGGGATTCTCCTCTTCTGACTCATAGATTCTTCTATTCCCCAGTGCGTTTCCTGTGTTGCTGTGGAATTTCATGGCTTTGTAGTCGTTGGCCAAAGCCGTCCCCTCCCCTAACTCCTCAGGGGTAGACGGTTTACAGCTTGAGGGGGATGGGGAGTGTGGTTGTTGATGACCTACCGCAGGGAGACCATGGTGTTGGAGCTGTAGCTGGACAGGGGGACGGGGACGGGGGGGATGGGGAGTGTGGTTGTTGATGACCTACAGGAGACCATGGTGTTGGAGCTGGGTGATGGACAGGGTGTGGTGCTTGTTTCAGGAGCTGGAGGCTCCAGGGTGATGGACAGGGTGGGGTGCTTGTTTCAGGAGCTGGAGGCTCTAGGGTGATGGACAGGGGGTGGTGCTTGTTTCCAGGGAGCTGGAGGCTCCAGGGATAGACTGATAAGACCTGAGGAAAAACATGGAGAGTCTGGTTGTTGATGACCTACCACAGGGAGATGGAGGAAGGGAGGGATGGGGGGGAGGAGAGTCTGGTTGATGATGACCTACCACAGGGAGATGGAAGGAGGGAGGGAGAGTCGAGGAAGGAGGGAAGGAGAGTCGAGGAAGGAGGAAGGAGTCGAGGAAGGAGGGAGGGAGAGCCGAGGAAGGAGGGAGGGAGAGTCGTAGGAAGGAGGGAGGGTGGAGAGTCGAGGGAAGGAGGGAGGGAGAGTCGAGGAAGGAAGGAGGGAGGGAGAGTCATAGGAAGGAAGGAGGGAGGGAGAGTCGAGGAAGGAAGGAGGGAGGGAGAGTCGTAGGAAGGAAGGAGGGAGGGAGAGTCGTAGGAAGGAAGGAGGGAGGGAGAGTCGTAGGAAGGAAGGAGGGAGAATCGCAGGAAGGAAGGAGGGAGAGTCGCAGGAGGGATGGGGGAGGAGAGTCTGGTTGATGATGACCTACCACAGGGAGATGGAGGGATGGGGGAGGAGAGTTTGGTTGATGATGACCTACCACAGGGAGACGGAGGGAGGGAGGGATGGGGGAGGAGAGTTTGGTTGATGATGACCTACCACAGGGAGACGGAGGGAGGGAGGGATGGGGGAGGAGAGTTTGGTTGATGATGACCTACCACAGGGAGATGGAGGAAGGGAGGGATGGGGGAGGAGAGTCTGGTTGATGATGACCTACCACAGGGAGATGGAAGGAGGGAGGGATGGGGGAGGAGAGTTTGGTTGATGATGACCTACCACAGGGAGATGGAAGAAGGGAGGGAGAGTCGCAGGAGGGAAGGAGGAGAGTCACAGGAGGGAAGGAGGGAGAAGGGAGAGTCGCAGGAGGGAAGGAGGGAGAGTCGAGGAAGGAAGGAAGGAGAGTCGAGGAAGGAAGGAGAGTCAGAGAAGGAAGGAGGGAGAGTCGAGGGAAGGAAGGAGGGAGAGTCGTAGGAAGGAGGGAGGGAGAGTCGTAGGAAGGAAGGAGGGAGAGTCGAGGGGAAGGAAGGAGGGAGAGTCGAGGAAGGAAGGAGGGAGAGTCGAGGAAGGAAGGAAGGAGAGTCGAGGAAGGAAGGAGGGAGAGTCAGTAGGAAGGAAGGAGGAAGAGTCGTAGGAAGGAAGGAAGGAGAGTCGAGGAAGGAAGGAAGGAGAGTCGTAGGAAGGAAGGAAGGAAGGAGAGTCGTAGGAAGGAAGGAAGGAAGGAGAGTCGTAGGAAGGAAGGAGGGAGAGAGTCAGGAAGGAAGGAAGGAGGAGAGTCGTGGAAGGAGGGAGGGAGAGTCGTAGGAAGGAGGGAGGGAGAGTCGTAGGAAGAAGGGAGGGAGAGTCGCAGGAGGGAAGGAGGGAGAGTCGCAGGAGGGAAGGAGGGAGAGTCGCAGGAGGGATGGAGGGAGAGTCGCAGGAGGGAAGGAGGGAGAGTCGTAGGAAGAAGGGAGGGAGAGTCGCAGGAGGGAAGGAGGAGAGTCGCAGGAGGGAAGGAGGGAGAGTCGCAGGAGGGAAGGAGGGAGAGTCGTAGGAAGGAGGGAGGGAGAGTCGTAGGAAGAAGGGAGGGAGAGTCGTAGGAAGAAGGGAGGGAGAGTCGTAGGAAGAAGGGAGGGAGAGTCGTAGGAAGAAGGGAGGGAGAGTCGTAGGAAGGAGGGAGGGAGAGTCGAGGGAAGAAGGAGGGAGAGTCGCAGGAAGGAGGGAGGGAGAGTCGAGGAAGGAGGGAGGGAGAGTCGTAGGAAGGAAGGAGGGAGGGAGAGTCAGAGGGAAGGAAGGGGAGGGAGGGAGAGTCAGGGAAGGAAGGGAGGGAGGGAGAGTCGTAGGAAGGAAGGAGGGAGAATCGCAGGAAGGAAGGAGGGAGAGTCGCAGGAGGGAAGGAAGGAAGGAGAGTCGTAGGAAGGAAGGAGAGTCGTAGGGAAGGAAGGAAGGAGAGTCGAGGGAAGGAAGGAGGGAGAGTCGTAGGAAGGAAGGAAGGAGAGTCAGGGGAAGGAGGGAGAGTCATAGGAAGGAGGGAGAGTCATAGGAAGGAGGAGAGTCGTAGGAAGGAAGGAAGGAGAGTCGAAAGGAGGAGGGAGAGTCGAGGAAGGAAGGAGGGAGAGTCAGGAAGGAAGGAAGGAGTCGAGGAAGGAAGGAGGGAGAGTCACAGGAAGGAAGGAGGGAGAGTCATAGGAAGGAAGGAAGGAGAGTCGTAGGAAAGGAGGAGGGAGAGTCGTAGGAAGGAAGGAGGGAGAGTCATAGGAAGGAAGGAAGGAGAGTCGTAGGAAGGAAGGAAGGAGAGTCGTAGGAAAGGAGGAGGGAGAGTCGTAGGAAGGAAGGAGGGAGAGTCATAGGAAGGAAGGAGGGAGAGTCATAGGAAGGAAGGAGAGTAGTAGGAAGGAAGGAAGGAGAGTCGTAGGAAGGAAGGAGGGAGAGTCGTAGGAAGGAAGGAGGGAGAGTCGTAGGAAGGAAGGAAGGAGAGTCGTAGGAAGGAAGGAGGGAGAGTCATAGGAAGGAAGGAAGGAGAGTCGAGGAAGGAAGGAAGGAGAGTCGAGGAAGGAAGGAGGGAGAGTCGTAGGAAGGAGGGAGAGTCGAGAAGGAGGAGGGAGAGTCGAGGAAGGAAGGAGGGAGAGTCATAGGAAGGAAGGAAGGAGAGTCGAGGAAGGAAGGAAGGAGAGTCGTAGGAAGGAAGAGGGAGAGTCGTAGGAAGGAAGGAGGGAGAGTCGTAGAAGGAAGGAGGGAGAGTCGAGGAAGGAAGGAGGGAGAGTCGAGGGAAGGAAGGAGGGAGAGTCGTAGAAGGAAGGAGGGAGAGTCGAGGAAGGAAGGAAGGAGAGTCGTAGGAAGGAAGGAGGAGAGTCATAGGAAGGAAGGAAGAGTCGAGGAAGGAAGGAAGGAGAGTCGTAGGGAAGGAAGGAAGGAGAGTCGAGGAAGGAAGGAAGGAAGAGAGTCGAGGGAAGGAAGGAGGGAGAGTCGTAGGAAGGAAGGAAGGAGGAGAGTCGTAGGAAGGAAGGAAGGAGAGTCAGAGTCGAGGAAGGAAGGAGGGAGAGTCGTAGGAAGGAAGGAAGGAGAGTCGAGGAAGGAAGGAGGGAGAGTCATAGAAGGAAGGAAGGAGGCAGAGTCATAGGAAGGAAGGAAGGAGAGTCGTAGGAAGGAAGGAAGGAGGAGAGTCATAGGAAGGAAGGAAGGAGAGTCATAGGAAGGAAGGAAGGAGAGTCGAGGAAGGAAGGAAGGAAGGAAGGAAGGAAGGAAGGAAGGAAGGAAGGAGAGTCGTAGGAAGGAAGGAGGGAGAGTCGAGGAAGGAGGGAGAGTCGAGGGAAGGAAGGAAGGAGAGTCGTGAGGAAAGGAGGGAGAGTCGTAGGAAGGAAGGAGGAGAGTCGAGGAAAGGAGGAGGGAGAGTCATAGGAAGGAAGGAGGAGAGTCATAGGAAGGAAGGAAGGAGGAGAGTCGAAAGGAGGAGGAGAGTCGTAGGAAGGAAGGAGGGAGAGTCGAGGAAGGAAGGAGGGGAGAGTCACAGGAAGGAGGGAGAGTCGTAGGAAGGAGGGAGAGTCGTAGGAAGGAAGGAAGGAAGGAGAGTCGTAGGAAGGAAGGAGGGAGAGTCGTAGGAAGGAAGGAGGGAGAGTCATAGGAAGGAAGGAAGGAGAGTCGTAGGAAGGAAGGAAGGAAGGAGAGTCGTAGGAAGGAAGGAGGGAGAGTCACAGGAAGGAGGGAGAGTCGTAGGAAGGAAGGAAGGAGGGAGAGTCGTAGGAAGGAAGGAGGGAGAGTCATAGGAAGGAAGGAAGGAGGGAGAGTCATAGGAAGGAAGGAAGGAGGGAGAGTCATAGGAAGGAAGGAGGGAGAGTCGTAGGAAGGAGGGAGGGAGAGTCGTAGGAAGGAGGGAGGGAGAGTCGAGGAAGGAAGGAGGGAGAGTCGTAGGAAGGAAGGAAGGAGAGTCAGTCAGGAAGGAAGGAGGGAGAGTCGAGGAAGGAAGGAAGGAGAGTCGAGGAAGGAGGGAGGGAGAGTCGTAGGAAGGAAGGAAGGAGAGTCGAGGAAGGAAGGAGGGAGAGTCGAGGAAGGAAGGAGGGAGAGTCGAGGGAAGGAAGGAAGGAGAGTCGTAGGGAAGGAAGGAGGGAGAGTCGTAGGAAGGAAGGAAGGAGAGTCGAGGAAGGAGGGAGGGAGAGTCAGAGGAAGGAAGGAGGGAGAGTCGTAGGAAGGAGGGAGGGAGAGTCGAGGAAGGAGGGAGGGAGAGTCGAGGGGAAGGAATGAGGGAGAGTCGAGGAAGGAATGAGGGAGAGTCGAGAAGGAATGAGGGAGAGTCGAGAAGGAAGGAAGGAGAGTCGTAGGAAGGAAGGAAGGAAGGAAGGAAGGAGGGAGAGTCGTAGGAAGGAAGGAGGGAGAGTCGAAGGAAGGAAGGAAGGAAGGAAGGAGGGAGAGTCGTAGGAAGGAAGGAAGGAGAGTCGAGGAAGGAAGGAAGGAGGGAGAGTCGTAGGAAGGAAGGAAGGAAGGAAGGAGGGAGAGTCGTAGGAAGGAAGGAGGGAGAGTCGTAGGAAGGAAGGAGGGAGAGTCGTAGGAAGGAAGGAGGGAGAGTCGTAGGAAGGAAGGAGGGAGAGTCGTAGGAAGGAAGGAGGGAGAGTCGGAGGAAGGAAGGAAGGAGAGTCGTAGGAAGGAGGGAGGGAGAGTCGTAGGAAGGAAGGAGGGAGAGTCGTAGGAAGGAAGGAAGGAGAGTCGTAGGAAGGAAGGAAGGAAGGAAGGAAGGAAGGAAGGAGGGAGAGTCGTAGGAAGGAAGGAGGGAGAGTCGTAGGAAGGAAGGAAGGAAGGAAGGAAGGAAGGAAGGAGAGTTAGAGGAAGGAAGGAAGGAGAGTTGTAGGAAGGAAGGAGGAGAGTCGAGGAAGGAAGGAGGGAGAGTCGTAGGAAGGAAGGAAGGAAGGAAGGAAGGAAGGAAGGAAGGAGGGAGAGTCGTAGGAAGGAAGGAGGGAGAGTCGTAGGAAGGAAGGAGGGAGAGTCGTAGGAAGGAAGGAGGGAGAGTCGTAGGAAGGAAGGAGGGAGAGTCATAGGAAGGAAGGAAGGAAGGAGAGTCGTAGGAAGGAAGGAGGGAGAGTCGTAGGAAGGAAGGAGGGAGAGTCGTAGGAAGGAAGGAGGGAGAGTCGTAGAGTCATGGAGGATGGATGGGGGGGGTTTAGAGTCTGGTTGTTGTACTACAGAGAGCTCTGTGGGGACCAGGGTGGAGGATGGATGGGGGTTTAGAGTCTGGTTGTTGTACTACAGAGAGCTCTGTGGGGACCAGGGTGGAGGATGGATGGGGGGTTTAGAGTCTGGTTGGTGTACTACAGAGAGCTCTGTGGGGACCAGGGTGGAGGATGGATGGGGGTTTAGAGTCTGGTTGGTGTACTACAGAGAGCTCTGTGGGGACCAGGGTGGAGGATGGATGGGGGGTTTAGAGTCTGGAAGAAAATCGCCTCCCTGCGGACCTGGCATCCTTTCGCTCCCTCCTCTCTACATTTTCCTCTTCTGTCTCTGCTGCTAAAGCCACTTTCTACCACTCTAAATTCCAAGCTTCTGCCTCTAACCCTAGGGAAGCTCTTTGCCACCTTCTCCTCCCTCCTGAATCCTCCTCCCCCCCTCCTCCTCTCTGCAGATGATTTCGTCAACCATTTTGAAAAGAAGGTCGACGACATCCGATCCTCGTTTGCTAAGTCAAACGACACCGCTGGTTCTGCTCACACTGCCCTACCCTGTGCTCTGACCTCTTTCTCCCTCTCTCTCCAGATGAAATCTTGCGTCTTGTGACGGCCGGCCGCCCAACAACCTGCCCGCTTGACCCTATCCCTCCTCTCTTCTCCAGACCATTTCCGGAGACCTTCTCCTTACCTCACCTCGCTCATCAACTCATCCCTGACCGCTGGCTACGTCCCTCCCGTCTTCAAGAGAGCGAGAGTTGCACCCTTCTGAAAAAACCTACACTCGATCCCTCCGATGTCAACAACTACAGACCAGTATCCCTTCTCTCTTTTCTCTCTCAAAACTCTTGAGCGTGCCGTCCTTGGCCAGCTCTACCGCTATCTCTCTCAGAATGACCTTCTTGATCCAAATCAGTCAGGTTTCAAGACTAGTCATTCAACTGAGACTGCTCTTCTCTGTATCACGGAGGCGCTCCGCACTGCTAAAGCTAACTCTCTCTCCTCTGCTCTCATCCTTCTAGACCTATCGGCTGCCTTCGATACTGTGAACCATCAGATCCTCCTCTCCACCCTCTCCGAGTTGGGCATCTCCCGGCGCGGCCCACGCTTGATTGCGTCCTACCTGACAGGTCGCTCCTACCAGGTGGCGTGGCGAGAATCTGTCTCCTCACCACGCGCTCTCACCACTGGTGTCCCCAGGGCTCTGTTCTAGGCCCTCTTATTCTCGCTATACACCAAGTCACTTGGCTCTGTCATAACCTCACATGGTCTCTCCTATCATTGCTATGCAGACGACACACAATTAATCTTCTCCTTTCCCCTTCTGATGACCAGGTGGCGAATCGCATCTCTGCATGTCTGGCAGACATATCAGTGTGGATGACGGATCACCACCTCAAGCTGAACCTCAGCAAGACGGAGCTCCTCTTCCTCCCGGGGAAGGACTGCCCGTTCCATGATCTCGCCATCACGGTTGACAACTCCATTGTGTCCTCCTCCCAGAGCGCTAAGAACCTTGGCGTGATCCTGGACAACACCCTGACGTTCTCAACTAACATCAAGGCGGTGTCCCGTTCCTGTAGGTTCATGCTCTACAACATCCGCAGAGTACGACCCTGCCTCACACAGGAAGCGGCGCAGGTCCTAATCCAGGCACTTGTCATCTCCCCGTCTTGATTACTGCAACTCGCTGTTGGCTGGGCTCCCTGCCTGTGCCATTAAACCCCTACAACTCATCCAGAACGCCGCAGCCCGTCTGGTGTTCAACCTTCCCAAGTTCTCTCACGTCACCCCGCTCCTCCGCTCTCTCCACTGGCTTCCAGTTGAAGCTCGCATCCGCTACAAGACCATGGTGCTCGCCTACGGAGCTGTGAGGGGAACGGCACCTCAGTACCTCCAGGCTCTGATCAGGCCCTACACCCAAACAAGGGCACTGCGTTCATCCACCTCTGGCCTGCTCGCCTCCCTACCACTGAGGAAGTACAGTTCCCGCTCAGCCCAGTCAAAACTGTTCGCTGCTCTGGCCCCCAATGGTGGAACAAACTCCTCACGACGCCAGGACAGCGGAGTCAATCACCACCTTCCGGAGACACCTGAAACCCCACCTCTTCAAGGAATACCTAGGATAGGGTAAGTAAGGGTAAGTAATCTTCTCACTTCTCCCCCAACAAGATTTAGATGCAAGTGGCTGTTCCACTGGTTGTCATAAGGTGTATGCACCAATTTGTAAGTCGCTCTGGATAAGAGCGTCTGCTAAATGACTTAAATGTAAATGTAAATGTAATCCCCTACATTTAGGAAGTGGATGGGAAAAGGTTCTAATTTCAGACTGACGTCATCAACACTTCCATTAGACACCGTCCTCTGTTCCTCATATCAACCTGAAACAAACCTATTTAGGGAGGGGAGGGAGGAGGGAGGAAAAGGAGGGGAGGAGGGAAAGGAGAGGGAGGGAGAGGGGGATGGAGAGGGAGGGAGAGGGGGATGAAGAGGGGAGGAGGGAGGGAGAGAGGAGGGGGATGAAGAGGGGAGGAGGGAGGGACAGGAGAGGGATGAAGAGGGGAGGAGGGAAAGGGGAAGGCAGGGAAAGGGGGGGAGGAGGGAAAGGGGAAGGCAGGGAAAGGGTAGGAGGAGAGAGGGGAGGAGGAGGGAAAGGAGAGCGATGAAGAGGGGAGGAGGGAAAGGGAAGGCAGGGAAAGGGGGAGGAGAGAAAGGGGAAGGCAGGGAAAGGGGGAGGAGAGAAAGGGGAAGGCAGGGAAAGGGGGGAGGAGGAGGGAAAGGAGAGCGATGAAGAGGGGAAAGGGGAAGGCAGGGAAAGGGGGGGAGGAGAGAAAGGGGAAGGCAGGGAAAGGGGGAGGAGAGAAAGGGGAAGGCAGGGAAAGGGGGGGCAGGGAAAGGGTGGGAGGAGAGAGGGGAGGAGGAGGGAAAGGAGAGGGATGAAGAGGGGAGGAGGGAAAGGGGAAGGCAGGGAAAGGGGGGGAGGAGAGAAAGGGGAAGGCAGGGAAAGGGGAAGGCAGGGAAAGGGTGGGAGGAGAGAGAGGGGAGGAGGAGGGAAAGGAGAGGGATGAAGAGGGGAGGAGGGAAAGGGGAAGGCAGGGAAAGGGGGGGAGGAGAGAAAGGGGAAGGCAGGGAAAGGGGGGGAGGAGGAGGGAAAGGAGAGCCCAGCCAAGGGGTAGTATGGGGAATGGGAGGGAGGGAGGGAGAAGCCCAGCCAAGGGGAATCCTCTGGTTGACTGGAAGATACACACGAGTGCAAGCAGGGAGGCACACTGGCAGGCCCACACATACACACAGCTGTGTACGACCTGCGCTTTTATTTTGGGAGCACCAGTGTGAAAACACTATAAAAAATTCATTGCGTAACAATATTTAGTCTCTTCTCTATGCTGCTCTACTCTGCTCTTCTCTACGCTGCTCTACTCTACGCTTCTCTTCTCTACTCTGCTCTTCTCTACTCTGCTCTTCTCTACGCTGCTCTACTCTGCTATTCTCTGCGCTGCTCTACTCTGCTCTTCTCTACGCTGCTCTACTCTGCTATTCTCTACGCTGCTCTACTCTGCTATTCTCTGCTCTTCTCTATGCTTCTCTGCTCTTCTCTATGCTTCTCTGCTCTTCTCTATGCTTCTCTGCTCTTCTCTACTCTGCTCTTCTCTACTCTGCTCTTCTCTACTCTGCTCTTCTCTACTCTTCTCTACTCTACTCTGCTCTTCTCTACTCTGCTCTTCTCTACTCTGCTCTTCTCTACTCTGCTCTTCTCTTCTTGTTTCTGTGTTCCAGTAGTAGGATATGTTGTTTCTGTGTTCCAGTAGTAGGATGTGTTGTTTCTGTGTTCCAGTATTAGGATGTGTTGTTTCTGTGTGTGTTCCAGTAGTAGGATGTGTTGTTTCTGTGTTCCAGTAGTAGGATGTGTTGTTTCTGTGTTCCAGTAATAGGATGTGTTGTTTCTGTGTTCCAGTAGTAGGATGTGTTGTTTCTGTGTTCCAGTAGTAGGATGTGTTGTTGCTGTGTTCCAGTAGTAGGATGTGTTGTTTCTGTGTTCCAGTAGTAGGATGTGTTGTTTCTGTGTTCCAGTATTAGGATGTGTTGTTTCTGTGTGTGTTCCAGTAGTAGGATGTGTTGTTTCTGTGTTCCAGTAGTAGGATGTGTTGTTTCTGTGTTCCAGTAATAGGATGTGTTGTTTCTGTGTTCCAGTAGTAGGATGTGTTGTTTCTGTGTTCCAGTAGTAGGATGTGTTGTTTCTGTGTTCCAGTAGTAGGATGTGTTGTTTCTGTGTTCCAGTAGTAGGATGTGTTGTTTCTGTGTTCCAGTATTAGGATGTGTTGTTGCTGTGTTCCAGTAGTAGGATGTGTTGTTTCTGTGTTCCAGTAGTAGGATGTGTTGTTTCTGTGTTCCAGTAGTAGGATGTGTTGTTTCTGTGTTCCAGTAATAGGATGTGTTGTTTCTGTGTTCCAGTATTAGGATGTGTTGTTGCTGTGTTCCAGTAGTAGGATGTGTTGTTGCTGTGTTCCAGTAGTAGGATGTGTTGTTTCTGTGTTCCAGTAGTAGGGTGTGTTGTTTCTGTGTTCCAGTATTAGGATGTGTTGTTTCTGTGTTCCAGTAGTAGGATGTGTTGTTTCTGTGTGTGTTCCAGTAGTAGGATGTGTTGTTTCTGTGTTCCAGTAGTAGGGTGTGTTGTTTCTGTGTTCCTGTAGTAGGATGTGTTGTTTCTGTGTTCCAGTAGTAGGATGTGTTGTTTCTGTGTGTGTTCCAGTAGTAGGGTGTGTTGTTTCTGTGTTCCAGTAGTAGGATGTGTTGTTTCTGTGTTCCAGTAATAGGATGTGTTGTTTCTGTGTTCCAGTAGTAGGGTGTGTTGTTTCTGTGTTCCAGTATTAGGATGTGTTGTTTCTGTGTTCCAGTAGTAGGATGTGTTGTTTCTGTGTGTGTTCCAGTAGTAGGATGTGTTGTTTCTGTGTTCCAGTAGTAGGGTGTGTTGTTTCTGTGTTCCTGTAGTAGGATGTGTTGTTTCTGTGTTCCAGTAGTAGGATGTGTTGTTTCTGTGTGTGTTCCAGTAGTAGGATGTGTTGTTTCTGTGTGTGTTCCAGTAGTAGGGTGTGTTGTTTCTGTGTGTGTTCCAGTAGTAGGGTGTGTTGTTTCTGTGTGTGTTCCAGTAGTAGGGTGTGTTGTTTCTGTGTTCCAGTAGTAGGATGTGTTGTTGCTGTGTTCCAGTAGTAGGATGTGTTGTTTCTGTGTTCCAGTAGTAGGGTGTGTTGTTTCTGTGTTCCTGTAGTAGGGTGTGTTGTTTCTGTGTGTGTTCCTGTAGTAGGGTGTGTTGTTTCTGTGTTCCAGTAGTAGGATGTGTTGTTGCTGTGTTCCAGTAGTAGGATGTGTTGTTTCTGTGTTCCAGTAGTAGGATGTGTTGTTTCTGTGTTCCAGGTTGGCCTTCGTTCTATGACCTGGTGAAGGAGGAGTCAGTCACTGTAACAGACGATTTCGCCTACGGGATGCACAGAGTTGAGACCAGCTGTAGTCAGGTAAACTGGTTCCCATTATGTCACCGTTTATTTGAAGACCTTGATAATCAACTCTGTTACAATAGTGACCTGGTTAGATATGAGGTCTACCTAGAGGTTAAAGACTAGCAGAGATAGTAGATCTGTTTTGGTGAAGCGGATGTAGAGACTAGATTATCGGTTCTCCTTGGAGGGGGGTCACAGATTTTTAGTTTTCATATTTACAATTACAACAGAATGTTGCTTGGATATTGCTGAGTAATCAGTCTGTGTGTTTCAGTGTGGTTCTCACCTCGGACACCTGTTTGATGATGGCCCCAGACCCACAGGGAAACGATACTGCATCAACTCTGCCTCTCTGGGCTTCAGTCCGCCTCAGCCTCCAGCCCACCCAGCAACGGAGCTGGGGCTGGGGCAGGAGCTGGGGCTGGGGCAGGAGCTGGGGCTGGGGCAGGAGCTGGGGCTGGAGCTGGGGCTGGGGCAAGAGCTGGGGCTGGGGCAAGAGCTGGGGCTGGGCCAGGTGGTGCGGTCGGGGGCAAGACTGAGCTCTGAGTAAAAGGTCTCCTTGGTCTTGGACAGATTTCAGGAATACAGGAAGTACAGGCACGGTCACTCACTCCTTATCCAAACTGGTGGCCTAGGTCCTGGTCGAAATGTTACGAACAGAACAGAGAACAGCTGGAGAATATAGGTTACACAGAACCCAAAAACAGTTAGCCAACTAGGTTACACAGAACCCGAAAACAGTCAGCCAACTAGGTTACACAGAACCCAAAAAACAGTCAGCCAACTAGGTTACACAGAACCCGAAAACAGTCAGCCAACTACAGTCAGCTCAGTAAGGGGCCATCAGCACCCCTTAGAAACATGTGGAACAGGATGCCTCTTCTGTGGCCATGTAGGTTACACACAGTCAAATACAGTCTGTCAAATACAGTCTGTCAAATACAGTCTGTCAAACACAGTCTGTCAAACACAGTCTGTCAAACACAGTCTGTCAAACACAGTCGGTCAAACACAGTCGGTCAAACACAGTCGGTCAAACACAGTCTGTCAAACACAGTCGGTCAAACAGTCAGTCAAACACAGTCGGTCAAACGCAGTCGGTCAAATGACCCCAGTGACCATGTACCAAGCTGGCCCACCACTGGCTACCAGCCTTAATAAATAGACCTCTACTGTACTATACAACTGTCTGAGGAGGATTGGATGCAGTTCCACGTTGCTCACATTGCTTTTGACCGTTTACAAGTTTAGATCACATTTTAAAGTATATATATCAACTGTTATATATTTTTCTTTCTAGTATATTTTAAACTTTACGCTTTTTTGGGGGGCAGGGTGGAAAAGTGAATGAATTATATATTATTATGATTGTGTGACTTGACTTTGAAGAACAATGTGTGTTGTTTAAAAACGAAATAAAAAGTGATATTTGATAGAGAGGTTGATAGTTTAAAAGACGCTCCTATGAGCTGTAGAATAAACACACAGAGAATAAAATAAGCATTCTGTCCAATATGGAGACACACACTACACACAC
>NW_026280311.1:0-17057 GCF_023373465.1 Oncorhynchus keta | reverse complement strand
CTCATTGAGTGTTTCTTTCCCGTACCTTATTTCCACTGAGGAAGCTCAAACTAGGGAGACTGCCTATTTTATGGAGGCAGGAGTTTTGATGCGTAAATGGGCAGGTCATAACCACAGTTAGTAACTGGAGTGAAGTGTGTCAAATGGTTGTTTCCTACACCAGTTCTGACAGCAGGTGCTATGACCTCGCCCATGACTAGACGTGATCCGGACATTTGGTGATCATGAAGACTTATAACCTAGTCCTTTCAACATTTTTTTTTCTGGACAGTTTTGAAGTCTGACGTGGTCCAATTTTTGTGAAACATATCATGTATGTCAACTCACTGGGAAGCGAATCAAACAGTTCCTTCAGCGCCGCTCTCTGCCCTCGATTCCTGTGGTCGGGGGACCGTTTGAGCGAGTGATAATCGATTGTGTAGTTCCGTTGCCAAAAAACCAGGTCAGGTAACCAGTTCTTACTAACAATAATGTGCGGTGCTGCTCGGTACCCAGAGGCTATCCCTCTCCGTACGATAATATGGCTAAGACCTGTGGTGAAGGCACTAGTGAAGTTCTTCTCTAAGTTTGAACTCCCCTAAAGTAATTCAAACTGATCAGGGAACCAACTTTGTCGTAACTGTTCTCTAAATGTGAAAAAGACGACCAGTGTCTTTCCCATCAGGTCTCCAGTCCGTATCATCCGGAGAGTCAAGAGGGCTCTCGGACGCTGGCATCAGGCGGCTAAAGGCGATGCTACGCAAGTATTGCATGGACACCAGTACCGATTGGAATGAGGGGGGTGCCCTTTGTCCTATTTGCAATCAGGGAAACAATACAAGAGTCCTTAGAGTTTCATCCTCTGCTGACCTGTGAATTTGAACACACCCCTACAGGGTCCGGGCTAAAAGTTTTGAAGGAGCATATCTTATCTCCTACACTCCAGTAGCGCTGAGATTATTATTTTACTGGATTATGTCAGTAAAAATGCGGAGAGACTGCACGCCGCCTGTGCGTTAGCCCAAAAGTCTCTCTCCTTGTCTCAAATGTTGCATGTAATTTACATTGTAACAAAGAGGCTGTTGGTCGATCTTTTTGCACCAGGGGGATCAAGTTTTAGCTTTGCTGCCAATCCCTGGCTCCTGGCTTTTCATCTCTGTCGGCACGTTTTTCTGGGCCATATCTTGTGGAAAAGAAACTCTGTGACACCACTGTTATGTGATAAAGACCCCAGATCGTGGGCATTCTTCCCATGTGTGTCATGTTAACATGCTGAAAGCATGATTACGTGCGTGGATTCTCCAGACAGTTCCACAGGTAAGCAGGTCCATCCCACCGTCTCCAGTGTGGCTGTGGTGGTGCTGAAGCCAGACTGGGACCTAGAGAGGATAAGGAGGACGGGTTGTAGTTACGCCATATGATACAGCAGTGTGAGCGCTTATGTAATTCAGAGACGTGGAAAGTTACCCTCTCCAAATGAAACATTTGGATAACGATCAAACTAAGGATCTTATCCTATTGATAAATAGTTTTCCAATGTGTTTCCAGGGGCGTTTCCAAGTCCGCACGTCCATCTTGGAACATGACGTGGATGTGAGAACGCTGCTCTATACGTCAGCATCCATTCCCGGGTTAACACTGAGAAAAGTGAGGTAATGAAAAGTGAGGTAGCTTATTTATTAACAAATGACATGGCAAAACCTAGTAACAGCTCCTGGAGTTCCCCGTGTATTCTCATTCCTAAGCCTGACGGTACGTCCCGCTTATGTATGGACTATCGTCGCATAAATGCCGTTACAAAGTCTGATTCTTTTCCTTTACCTCGCTTAGATGACTGCATTGATAGAATTGGCTCTGCTGCTTACGTTAGTAAGTTAGATTTGCGAAAAGGTTATTGGCAGGTGCCTCTGACTTCTCGAGCTTCTGACATCTCAGCCTTCGTTACGCCTGATTACTTCGTACAATACACTGTGATGCCCTTTGGAATGTGTAATGCACCTGCTACTTTTCAGCGCCTAGTTAACATTGTGTTTGCAGATGTGCCCAATTGTACTGCTTACCTTGACGATGTGGTGATACATTCGTCTACTTGGTCTGATCATCTCACCACCTTGAAAAGTGTGTTTCAGCGGTTGGAGAATGCTTCTTTAGCCCTCAATTTGGCCAAGTGTGAGTTTGGGAAGGCTACTGTGACTTACTTAGGGAAGCAGGTGGGACGAGGTCAAGTGCGCCAGTAACTGGCAAAGTGGAAGCAATTGTTGCTTTTCCTGCTCCTACGACTCGCCACCAGTTGCGCAGATTCCTTAGGATGGTAGGGTACTATTGTACGTCCTGTAAGAATTTTTGATGGTCGTGAGATCCCCTTACATCTCTGCTTAGTCCCAAAGTACCATTGAAGTGGTCCCAGGACTGTAACTATGCTGTTGAGTCCGCCAAAGCACTACTTTGTAGTGGCCCAGTGCTTACAGCCCACAACTTTGAAAGATGAAGAGGGAGTGGATCGGCCCGTCAGTTTCAAATCTCCCATAAGTTCAACTCGTGTCAGTCAAGGTACTCCACCAGAGATGCTGGCTTTATTGCTAGCCTTACAGTTTTTGAGGTGTTTGTGGGCTCCAGTGCCTTGCCTGTACTGGTCTTCACAGACCATAATCCTTAGTGTTTCTTAGGCAAATGTACAATCAGAACCGCCGCCTTATCGTTGGGCTCTGATTGTACAGGATACAATATACAGATTGTGCTATGTTGGCGTGAATGTGATTACAGGCGCTCCTATTACAGTTTAGTAACTGGGATCGTGATGGTTTTTATTGTTGCAAACTGGGTTGCAGGTTTTGATTAGTGTTCGTTCCCCAGTTTCTGTAATTGTGGGATTGTATGTGTATATATTCAGGATGGCTTCCTGGACTCAAAGCAGCTGATTGGTCGGCCCCGGCCCAGATTGGAGCTCTGGCCCCGCCCTCATCAGGGGATACAACATCCCATGATGCGACCCTGCCTCACACAGGAAGAGCGGCGCAGGGTCTAATCCAGGCACTTGTCATCTCCATCCCTGGATTACTGCAACTCGCTGTTGGCTGGGCTCCTGCCTGTGCCATTAAACCCTACAACTCATCCAGGCAGCAGCAGCCCGTCTGGTGTTCCAGCCTTCCCAAGTTCTCTCCGTCACCCGGCTCCTCAAGCTCTCTCCCACTGGCTTCCATTAGGCTGCATCCTTCACAAGACCATGAAAAGATTGCTTGCCTCACGGGCTGTGAGGGAACAGCACCTCCAGTGCCTCCAGGCTCTGAGTCAGGCCCTACACCCCAAAACAAGGGCACTGCGTTCATCCACCTCAGGCCTGCTCGCCTCCCTACCACTGAGAAGTACAGTTCCCGCTCAGCCCAGTCAAAACTGTTGCTGCTCTGGCCCCCAATGGTGGAACAAACTCCCCTCACAGCCAGGACAGCGGAGTCAATCACCACCTTCCGGAGACACCTGAAACCCCACCTCTTTAAGGAATACCTAGGATAGGATAAGTAATCCTTCTCACCCCCCTAAAAGATTTAGATGCACTATTGTAAAGTGGCTGTTCCACTGGATGTCATAAGGTGAATGCACTAATTTGTAAGTCGCTCTGGATAAGAGCGTCTGCTAAAATGACTTAAATGTAATGTCTTAAATGGGATAGGGAGTTGTCTGCAATTACCGACTCCTTCTGCAGCTTTAAAAGCCAGTGTTCCTTTGTTAGGCGAGAGAGCTTCTTTGTATGTACTGTGTTTCATTGTTGGTCTGTATAAGTTGTGGTAAAGTATTGTGAGTCGGTCCTACAGAGGTATGTATGCCATAGGACTTAGTGTTTTTGGTTTATTCAAATTGTTCACTGAGTTTGGTGATTTATTCTGTTTTTGTTCCCAGGCGGGGAAGGGAAGGCACCTTGGGAGTGTTTAGGCAAGAGACCTGGGCGGACCATCCCCCCTATTTTGGTTAGCGCGCCAGGTGGCGTTAAGAATAGGTAAGTAGTGGGTAGGCAGGTAAGGTAGGAGAGGGGGCTCTTTAACTTTAACTTTCTTTGGTTCCGTCCAGCCCCTTTACCCCACATTTAACGTGTACTTACAATCCCATACTTCTTTCACCCCATGGGGAGTTGAGTGTAGCAGGGCATTGCGTTCCCTCCTCCAAGAGGTGTACGTAACACTCATTATTTAAAGACATTTCAAATATTCTGCGTACCAGGTTTACATTTAGGTTTTTCAGTGTATTTCTTATCAAGAGAATTTCCATGTGTGGACAATAGATACTTTCGAAACTGTCATTTGTGTACCCTTTAATGTGCATCTATCTATCCTGTGGAAAACCCCACTAAAACCCCAATAAAAATACACCAAACAATAAATCGAACACAGTATTGACACCACTAACAAATATTCATAACAGGTGGGTTCTGTGTGGCTGCTGGTATGTGTGGTAAAACGTAGGGTAAAAACAAACTGGCCAGACCTTAAATAATTTGGGAGCTCCCTGAACAACCGGATCCGGGTACCTTTATACTAACTGTTCTCCCAAGACACCTGCCTCAGAAAGCATTTCAAAGGGAGGGATACAGAATCATTGGTAAACTCAAACTGTCCTGGAAGAAAGAAAATAAATATGCTACATATTAATCAGTCCTAAAAAATCTTAATCATAATCGAGTTTACTGCGTCTTGGTCAGGAATTATTGATAACCATGCGTAAACAGAATCATACTTCAGACACATCAGGTGATACTGTCGCGTTAAGCAAAAAAGGCACCTTCTAAAGTAAACAATCCCAGAGTCCCTTTCTTGTAATCTTGTCATTTTGACCTGTTGGATTGGCAGATGTCCTGTACTGACTGTCCCTGTGACATCAACTTGTCAAAATACGGAACCTGTTGCTTAACAAATCTGCTAGGTCTTTCAAAAATTTGGTGCATTTACTTGGATCGACTTCAATTTTGGACACAGTTCCACATAATGGAAACAGATTGTTTTAGATGACATGACCTTCTTACTGAAATCACCGGTGCTACCCAAACTATAGATTTGAGTAATAATAATTGGAAATGGTCAAAAACGTCTCATTGAATTATTCATACCCAAATGTCCCACTGTGTCCCTCACAGCCTGTATGAGTTCAATGGCACATTATCTGTTTGTCCACAGGAGGCTTATCTCGAACCCAAACACCAGATGGCAGCCTCTAATATAATGCCCCAAGACTCAATCCCTCTGTTCGTCATGGGACCTTGTATTGAAACATTTACTTCTTCAAATTACTAAAATATTACATTATTGGGAGTGATATCTGAAAGCCACTAATATTACCATTCACTTTGTTACTTTCATTAGTCTCCATATTTTCCTTCAACTAAAACGCTCAAGACCTCCCAATCACTACTGCTAATACACACGGACCACTCTCAAATAATGCTGCTTTTACTCCTATTGTAAGGTTTAACCTTTTCACACGTACTCAACAAACGGGTGTGATCATTCTACAGTGGTCCCTGGAGCGTACGATCAGCAACAGTCAGCATTTGAACTAGCCACACTGTTTTCACGGAAACATTTTGGCACAAACACAGTCCTTACAAAGTTATGTCCTGAATGTGACAAGTTTATTTTTGCATGCAATGTTCAGACATTCACAGAAGTAGCAACAGCAAACACAATCATCCAAACCTGTAAAATGTAAGCTACATTAGTCTTGAGGAAATATTGACGTTACACAAGCAGTAATATTTAGATAACTCTCGGCTGACTGAAACCATGAATTAGCTCATAGCAATTATTATTTAGAATTCCGCTAACATCTGGAATCAAACAACATTGAAATAGAAATAATTGAGTAAAACACTCTGAAATAGTAGAATAATTCGATGAAGGGATAGTTTGTGCTCACTAAATTTTAAATTTTCAGCGTTTCTGCTACATGTACAGTTGAAGTCGGAAGTTTACATACACCTTAGCCAAATACAGTTAAACTCAGTTTTCACAATTCCTGACATTTAAAAATAGTAAAATTCTGTTTTAGGGTAGGAAGGATCACCACTTTATTTTAAGAATGAAATTAGAATAATAGTAGAGAATGATTTATTTCAGCTTTTATTTCTTTCATCACATTCCCAGTGGGTCAGAGGTTTACATGCACTCAATTAGTATTTGGTAGCATTGCCTTTAAATTGTTTAACTTGGATCAAACGTTTTGGGTAGCCTTCCATAAGCTTTCCACAATAAGAATTTTGGCCCATTCCTGTAACGGTTTTCTTGAGTCGAAGGAGAGGCGGACCAAAACGCAGCGTGGTTATTATTCATGGTTCTTTAATAAAGAAACTATACATGAATAGACTAACAAAACCAAGAAATGTGAAAAACCAAAACAGCCCTATCTGGTGCAAACAGAGACAGGAACAATCACCCACAAAACCCAACACCAAACAGGCTACCTAAATATGGTTCCCAATCAGAGACAACGACTAACACCTGCCTCTGATTGAGGACCATATCAGGCCAAACACAGAAACAGACAAACTAGACACACAACATAGAATGCTCACTCAGATCACACCCTGACCAAACAAAACATAGAAACATACAAAGCAAACTATGGTCAGGGTGACAATTCCTCCTGACAGCTGGTGTAACTGAGACAGGTTTGTAGGCCTCCTGGCTCGCACATGCTTTCAGTTCTGCCTACAAATCTTCTATAGGATTGAGTCAGGGCTTTGTGATGGCCACTCCAATGGCTTGAATTTGTTGTCCTTAAGCCATTTGGCCACAACTTTGGAAGTGTGCTTGAGGTATGTGTCCATTTGGAAGACCCATTTGCAACCAAGCTTTAACTTCTGACTGATCACCTTGCTTCAATATATCCATAATTTTCCCTTCTTATGATGCCATCAATTTTGACGTGCACCCAAAGCACCCCCACAACATGATGCGCACCTCGTGCTTCATGGTTGGGATGGTGTTTCGGCTTGCAAGCTTCCCCTTTTCCTCAAACATAACGATGATCATTATGGCCAAACAGTTCTATTTTGTTTCATCAGACCAGAGGACATTTCTCTCCAAAGTACGATCTTTGTCCCCATGTGCAGTTGCAAACCGTAGTCTGTCTTTTTTATGGCGGTTTTGGAGCAGTGGCTTCTTTCTTGCTGAGCGGCCTTTCAGGTTATATCGATATAGGACTCTTTTTCCTGTGGATATAGATACTTTTGTACCCGTTTCCTCCAGCATCTTCACAAGGTCCTTTGTTGTTGTTCTGGGATTGATTTGCACTTTTCGAACCAAAGTACATTCATCTCTAGGAGACAGAACACGTCTCCTTCCTGAGCTGTATGGCGGCTGCGTGGTCCCATGGTGTTTATACTTGTGTACTACTGTTTGCACAGATGAACGTGGTACCTTCAGGCATTTGGAAATTGCTCCCAAGGATGAACCAGACTTATGGTCTACAATTTATTTTCTGAAGTCTTGGCTGATTTCTTTTGATTTTCCCATGATGTCAAGCAAAGAGGTAGTGAGTTTGAGGGTAGGCCTTGAAATACATCCACAGGAACACCTCCAATTGACTCAAATGTTGTCAATTAGCCTATCAGAAGCTTCTAAAGCCATAACATAATTTTCTGGATTTTTTTCCACTCGAATTGTGATACAGTGAATTATATGTGGAATAATCTGTCTGTAAACAATTGTTGGAAAAATTGCTTGTGTCATGCACAAAGTAGATGTCCTAACCGACTTGCCAAAACTATAGTTTGTTCACAAGAAATTTGTGGAGTGGTTGAAAAACAAGTTTTAATGACTCCAACCTAAGTGTATGTAAACTTCTGACTTTAACTGTACATTTTACATAAACATTTTACATACAGTGGGGCAAAAAAGTATTTAGTCAGCCACCAATTGTGCAAGTTCTCCCACTTAAAAAGATGAGAGAGGCCTGTAATAGGCCTGTAATTTCCATCATAGGTATACTTCAACTATGACAGACAAAATGAGAAAAAAATCCAGAAAATCACATTGTAGGATTTTTAATGAATTTATTTGCAAATTATGGTGGAAAATAAGTATTTGGTCAATAACAAAAGTTTCTCTAAATACTTTGTTATATACCATTTGTTGGCAATGACAGAGGTCAAACTTTTTCTGTAAGTCCTCACAAGGTTTTCACACATTGTTGCTGGTATTTTGGCCCATTCCTCCATGCAGATCTCCTCTAGAGCAGTGATGTTTTGGGGCCGTTGCTGGGCAACACGGATTTTCAACTCCCTCCAAAGATTTTCTATGGGGTTGAGATCTGGAGACTGGCTAGGCCACTCCAGGACCTTGAAATGCAATTGGCTTGGCCACTCCTTCGTTGCCCGGGCGGTGTATTTGGGATCATTGTCATGCTGAAAGACCCAGCCATGTTTCATCTTCAATGCCCTTGCTGGTGGAAGGAGGTTTTCACTCAAAATACATGGCCCCATTCATTCTTTCCTTTACACGGATCCGTCGTCCTGGTCCCTTTGCAGAAAAACAGCCCCAAAGCATGATGATTCCACCCCCATGCTTCACAGTAGGTATGGTGTTCTTTGGATGCAACTCAGCATTCTTTGTCCTCCAAACACGACAAGTTTAGTTTTTACTAAAAAGTTATATCTTGGTTTCATCTGACCATATGACATTCTCCCAATCTTCTTCTGGATCATACAAATGCTCTCTAGCAAACTTCAGACGGGCCTGGACATGTACTGGCTTAAGCAGGGTGACACGTCTGGCACTGCAGGATTTGAGTCACTGGCAGCGTAGTGTGTTACTGATGGTAGGCTTTGTTACTTTGGTCCCAGCTCTCTGCAGGTCATTCACTAGGACCCCCATGTGGTTCTGGGATTTTTGCTCACCGTTCTTGTGATCATTTTGACCCCTCGGGGTGAGATCTTGCGTGGAGCCCCTTGATCGAGGGAGATTATCAGTGGTCTTGTATGTCTTCCATTTCCTAATAATTGATTTCCACAGTTGATTTCTTCAAACCAAGCTGCTTACCTATTACAGATTCAGTCTTCCCAGCCTGGTGCAGGTCTACAATTTTGTTTCTGGTGTCCTTTGACAGCTCTTTGGTCTTGTCCATAGTGGAGTTTGGAGTGTGACTGTTTGAGGTTGTGGACAGGTGTCTTTTATACTGATAACAAGTTCAAACAGGTGCCATTAATACAGGAAATGAGTGGAGGACAGAGGAGCCTCTTAAAGAAGAAGTTACAGGTCTGTGAGAGCCAGAAATCTTGCTTGTTTGTAGGTGACCAAATACTTATTTTCCACCATAATTTGCAAATACATTCATTAAAAATCCTACAATGTGATTTTCTGGATTTGTTTCTCATTTCGTTTGTCATAGTTGAAGTGTACCTATGATGAAAATTACAGGCCTCTCTCATCTTTTTAAGTGGGAGATCTTGCACAATTGGTGGCTGACTAAATACTTTTTTGCCCAACTGTACATGGCACTTTTATACAAAGCATTCACATAAAAATAATACATTACCAAACATAAACTCTTTAATTCCAGCCCTCAGCCATTCTCAACCCATCACACCTATCAGCATAGACCACCCTCGTTTGGTTTCATTGTGCCATATATTTTTAAAATTGTGCTGTGATGTTTTACCAAATGTTTTAACATTTTTAATTGTATAGATCCAGAGATTGTGAGCTAAAGATGAAAACCTTTTCTACGAGTATTATTATATTATTTATTGACTGACTATGGCTTTCCAAATCACCCACCGCTACTTGTAACGCTCATTTTACGTTCATATGTTGTGATTTTTTTAACCATTTGTGAACCTGTGACCAGAAACAAGCTACATAGGGACAATACCAGAATAAATTATCTACTGATGCTGTCTCCTCGCAGCAAAAAATCTACAGAGCTGAGATTGCTGTATGCCCTATATACAGTGGGGAACAAGCATTTGATACACTGCCGATTTTGCAGGTTTTCCTACAAAGCATGTAAAGGTCTGTAATTTTTATCAGGTACACTTCAACTGTGAGACGGAATCTAAAACGAAAATCCAGACAATCACATTGTATGATTTTTAAGTATTTAATTTGCATCAATGATCATGAGGAAGGTGAGGGATCAGCCCAGAACTACACAGCAAGACCTGGTCAATGACCTGGAAGAGAGCTGGGTCCACAGTCTCAAAGAAAAACCATTAGTAACACACTACGCCGTCATGGATTAAAATCCTGCTGCGCACGCAAGGTCACCCTGCTCAAGCCAGCGCATGTCCAGGCCCATCTGAAGATTGCCAATGACCATCTGGATGATCCAGAGAAGGAATGGGAGAAGGTCATGTGGTCTGATGAGACAAAAATAGAGCTTTTTGGTCTAAACTCCACTCGCCATGTTTGGAGGAAGAAGAAGGATGAGTACAACCCCAAATACACCCTCCCAACCGTGAAGCATGGAGGTGGAAACATCATTATTTGGGGATGCTTTTCTGCAAAGGGAACAGCACGACTGCACCGTATTGAGGGGAGGATGGATGGGGCCATGTATCGCAAGATCTTGGCCAACAACCTCCTTCCCTCAGTAAGAGCATTGAAGATGGGTCGTGGCTGGGTCTTCCAGCATGACAACGATCCGAAACACACAGCCAGGGCAACTAAGGAGTGGCTCCGTAAGAAGCATCTCAAGGTCCTGGAGTGGCCTAGCCAGTCTCCAGACCTGAACCCAATAGAAAATCTTTGGAGGGAGCTGAAAGTCCGTATTGCCCAGCGACAGCCCCGAAAACCTGAAGGATCTGGAGAAGGTCTGGAGGAGTGGGCCAAAATCACTGCTGCAGTGCGTGCAAACCATGGTCAAGAACTACAGGAAATGTATGATCTCTGTAATTGCAAACAAAGGTTTCTGTACCAAATATTAAGTTCTGCTTTTCTGATGTATCAAATACTTATGTCATGCAATAATATGCAAATTAATTGCTTAAAATCATACATTGTGATTTTCTGGATTTTTGTTTTAGATTCCGTCTCTCACAGTTGAAGTGTAACCTATGATAAAAATGACAGACCTCTACATGCTTTTGTAAGTAGGAAAACCTGCAAAATCGGCAGTGTATCAAATACTTGTTCTCCCCACTGTACGTACAGTCACTGTGGGGACGACGTCATTGATGCACTTATTGATGAAGTCGATAACTGAGGTGGTGTATTCCTCAATGTCATTGGATGAATCCTGAACATATTCCAGTCTGTGCTAGCAAAACAGTCCTGTAGTGTAGGGCATCCGCGTCATCTGACCACTTCTGTATTGAGCTTGAGTCACTGGTACTTCCTCCTTTAGCTCTTTCTTGTAAACAGGAATCAGAAAGATTGAATTGTGGTCAGATTTGCCAAATGGAGGACAGGGGGAGCTTTGTATGCATCTCTGTATATGGAGTAGTAGGTCTATGATTTATTTATTCTTGGTTGCATATGTGACATGCTGGTAAATATTTGGTCAAACTGATTTAAGTTTGCCTGCATTAAAGTTCCTGGCCACTTGGAGCGCCACTTCTGGGTGAGCATTTTCTGCTTTGCTTATGGCCTTATAGAGTTGGCTGAGCGCAGTCTTAGTGCCAGCTTCGCTTGTGGTGGTAAATAGACGGCTACGAATAATACAGAAGAGAACTCTCTGATAGATAGTGTGGTCGACAGCTTATCACAAGGTACTCTACCTCAGGTGAGCAATACCTTGAGACTTCTTTAATATTAGACATTGCGCACCAGGCTGTTATTGACAAATAGACACACACCCCCACCCCTCATCTTGCCAAAGGTAGCGTGCTTCTGTTCTGCCGGTGCATGGAAAATCCCGGCAGCTCTATATTGTCAGTTTCTTTGTTCAGCCATGTCTCGGTGAAACATAAGATGTTCCAGTGTTTAATGTCCCGTTGGTAGGATAATCCTAATAGTAGGTCATCAATTTTATGAAGCAAGGAGAATGGAAGGCATTGGGAGTTTACTCGCCGCCTCCGGCTTCTCAGAAGAATCCCCTTTTCCGACGTCTTTTTTCACGCATAAAGGAGTGGATCTGGGACGGTTCCACTGAAAGCAGGATATCCTTCTTGTCGGACTCGTTAATTAAAGGAAAAAGTTTCTTCCAGTCCGTAGTAGAGTAATCACTTTTCTGATGTCCAGAAGTTTTTTTTCGGTCATAAGAGACAGTAGCAGCAACATTATGTACACAGTAAGTAAAAATAAGTTACTAGGGGCCAAGCTCGACTTTCTTCATCCTCCTGAGTTCGAAGAGGGCCTTCTCCACCACACTGTTTATGTGGGTGAACCATTTCAGATTGTCAGTGCTATGTAAGCTGAAGAACTGAAAGCTTCTTCAGCTTCTCATTGATGTGGATGAGGGCGTGCTCCTCTGCTGTTTCCATACGTAGAATGTATGCACACATGACTGTAAGTCGCTGATAAAAGCGTCTGCTAAATGGCATATATTATTATATATTAAGTGCTCCTCTGCTGTTTTCCCGAAGCTCCTTTGTTTTGTTGACGCTTGAGGGAGAGGTTATTTTCCTGGCACCACTCCATCAGGGCCCCTCACTTCCTACCTGTATGCGGTCTTGTCATTGTTGGTAATCAGGCCTGCTACCGTTAGTGTCGTCTGCAAACTTAATGATTAAGTTGGAGGCGTGCGTGGCCATGCAGTCATAGGTGAGCAGGGAGTACAGGAGGGGGCTGAGCACGCACCCTTGTAGGGGCCCTTGTGTTCAGCGAAGTGGTACCTTTCACCACCTGGAGGGCGGCCAGTCAGGAAGTCCAGGACCCAGTTGCACAGGGCAGGGTTCAGACCCAGGGCCACAACTAAATAAGGAGCTTTAGGTTACTATGGTGTTGAAGGCTGAGGTATAGTTCAATGAACAGCATTCTTACGTATTCCTCTTGTCCAGATGGGATAGGGCAGAATGCAGTGGGATTGCATCATCCGTGGGTCTATTGGGGTGGTATGCAAAATAGATTGGGTCTAAGGTGTCGTGTAAGGTGGAGGTGACTAGCCTCTCAAAGCACTTCAAATCAAAATCAAATCAAATCAAATTTATTTGTCACATACACATGGTTAGCAGATGTTAATGTGAGTGTAGCGAAATGCGTGTGCTTCTAGTTCCGACAATGCAGTAATAACCAACAAGTAATCTAACTAACAATTCCAAAACTACTGTCTTATACACAGTGTAAGGATAAAGAATATGTACATAAGGATATATGAATGAGTGATGGTACGGAGCAGCATAGGCAAGATACAGTAGATGGTATCGAGTACAGTATATACATATGAGATGAGTATGTAAACAAAGTGGCATAGTTAAAGTGGCTAGTGATACATGTATTACATAAGGATGCAGTCGATGATATAGAGTACAGTATATACGTATGCATATGAGATGAATAATGTAGGGTAAGTAACATTATATAAGGTAGCATTGTTTAAAGTGGCTAGTGATATATTTACATCATTTCCCATCAATTCACATTATTAAAGTGGCTGGAGTTGAGTCAGTGTCAGTGTGTTGGCAGCAGCCACTCAATGTTAGTGGTGGCTGTTTAACAGTCTGATGGCCTTGAGATAGAAGCTGTTTTTCAGTCTCTCGGTCCCAGCTTTGATGCACCTGTACTGACCTCGGCTTCTGGATGATAGCGGGGTGAACAGGCAGTGGCTCGGGTGGTTGATGTCCTTGATGATCTTTATGGCCTTCCTGTAACATCGGGTGGTGTAGGTGTCCTGGAGGGCAGGTTGTTTGCCCCCGGTGATGCGTTAAGTGCAGACTTCACTACCCTCTGGAGAGCCTTACGGTTGAGGGCGGAGCAGCTGCCGTACCAGGCGGTGATACAGCCCGCCAGGATGCTCTCGATTGTGCATCTGTAGAAGTTTGTGAGTGCTTTTGGTGACAAGCCTGAATTTCTTCAGCCTCCTGAGGTTGAAGAGTGCGCTGCTGCGCCTTCTTCACGATGCTGTCTGTGTGAGAGGACCAATTCAGTTTGTCTGTGATGTGTATGCCGAGGAACTTAAAACTTGCTACCCTCTCCACTACTGTTCCATTGATGTGGATAGGGGTGTTCCCTCTGCTGTTTCCTGAAGTCCACAATCATCTCCTTAGTTTTGTTGACGTTGAGTGTGAGGTTATTTTCCTGACACCACACTCTGTGGCCCTCACCTCCTCCCTGTAGGCCGTCCTCGTCATTGTTGGTAATCAAGCCTACCACTGTTGTGTCGTCCGCAAACTTGATGATTGAGTTGGAGGCGTGCGTGGCCACGCGCAGTCGTGGGTGAACAGGGAGTACAGGAGAGGGCTCAGAACGCACCCTTGTGGGGCCCCAGTGTTGAGGATCAGCGGGGAGGAGATGTTGTTGCCTACCCTCACCACCTGGGGCGGCCCGTCAGGAAGTCCAGTACCCAGTTGCACAGGGCGGGAGTCGAGACCCAAGGTCTCGAGCTTGATGACGAGCTTGGAGGGTACTATGGTGTTGAATGCCGAGCTGTAGTCGATGAACAGCATTCTCACATAGGTATTCCTCTTGTCCAGATGGGTTAGGGCAGTGTGCAGTGTGGTTGAGATGTGCATCGTCTGTGGACCTATTTGGGCGGTAAGCAAATTGGAGTGGGTCTAGGGTGTCAGGTAGGGTGGAGGTGATATGGTCCTTGACTAGTCTCTCAAAGCACTTCATGATGACGGGAAGTGAGTGCTACGGGCGTAGTCGCTTAGCTCAGTTACCTTAGCTTTCTCTTTGGAACAGGAACAGTGGTGGCCCTCTTGAAGCATGTGGGGACAGCAGACTGGTATAAGGGATTGATTGAATATGTCCGTAAACACACCAGCCAGCTGGTCTGCGCATGCTCTGAGGGCGCGGCTGGGGATGCCGTTGGGCCTGCAGCCTTGCGAGGGTTAACATGTTTCAATGTCTTACTCACCTCGGCTGCAGTGAAGGGAGAGACCGCATGTTTCCCGTTGCAGGTCGTGGTCAGTGGCACTGCATTGTCCTCAAAGGGCAAAAGTTATTTAAATCCGCCTGGGAGCAAGACATCCTGGTCCGTGACTGGGCTGGATTTCTTCAGTCCGTGATTGATTGTAGACCCTGCCACATGCCTCTTGTGTCTGAGCCGCTGAATTGAGATTCTTCTTTTGTCTCTATACTGACGCTAGCTTGTTTGATAGACGGCGGAGGGAAGAAGGCACTGTTATTATTCGATCATGTTACCAGACACCTTGCACCTGATTAAAAGCAGTGGTTCACCAGTTTCACGCGAATGCTGCCAACAATCCACGGTTTCTGGTTAGGGAATGATTTAACGTTGCTATGGGGAACGACATTCTCAACGCACGTTCTAATGAACTCGCACACCGAATCAGCGTATTCGTCAATATTGTTATCTGACGCAATACGAAAACATGTCCCAGTCCACTGGATGGAAGCAGTCTTGAGTGTGGAGTCAGCTTATCGGGACTAGCGTTGGACAGACCTCAGTGTGGGAGCCTCTTGTTTTATTTTCTGTCTGTAGGCAGGGATCAACAAATGGAGTCGGGTCAGCTTTTCCGAAAGGGGGGCGGCAGGGCCTTATATGCGTCGCGGAAGTTAGAGTAACAATGATCCAAGGTTTTTCCACCCCTGGTTGCGCAATCGATATGCTGATACAATTTAGGGAGTCTTGTTTTCAGATTAGCCTTGTTAAAATCCCCAGCTACAATGAATGCAGCCTCCGGATAAATAGTTTCCAGTTTGCAAAGAGTTAAATAAAGTTTGTTCAGAGCCATCGATGTGTCTGCTTGGGGGGATATATACGGCTGTGATTATAATCGAGAGAATTCTCTTGGTAGATAATGCGGTCTACATTTGATTGTGAGGAATTCTAAATCAGGTGAACAGAAGGATTTGAGTTCCTGTATGTTTCTTTCATCACACCATGTCTCGTTAACCATAAGGCATACGCCCCGCCCCTCTTCTTACCAGAAAGATGTTTGTTTCTGTCGGCGCGATGCGTGGAGAAACCCGTTGGCTGCACCGCCTCGGAAAGCGTCTCTCCAGTGAGCCATGTTTCCGTGAAGCAAAGAATATTACAGTCTCTGATGTCCCTCTGGAATCCTACCCTTGCTCGGATTTCATCAACCTTGTTGTCAAGAGACTGGACATTGGCAAGAAGAATGCTAGGGAGTGGTGCACGGTGTGCCCGTCTCCGGAGTCTGACCAGAAGACCGCCTCGTTTCCCTCTTTTTCGGAGTCGTTTTTTTGGGTCGCTGCAAGGGATCCCTTCCGTTGTCCTGTTTGTAAGGCAGAACACAGGATCCGCGTCGCGAAAAACATATTCTTGGTCGTACTGATGGTGAGTTGACGCTGATCTTATATTCAGTAGTTCTTCTCAACTGTATGTAATGAAACCTAAGATGACCTGGGGTACTAATGTAAGAAATAACACGTAAAAAAACAAAAAACTGCATAGTTTCCTAGGAACGCGAGCGGGCGGCCATCTCTGTCGGCGCCGGAAATGATGACAGAAATGAGTGCTGTGGGGCGTGCTGTGGGGCGATAATAATTTTATTCAGTTACCTTTGCCTTCTTGGGTACAGGAACAATGGAGGACATATTGAAGCAAATGGGGACAGCAGAATGGTATAGGGATAGCTTGAATATGTCCGTAAACACTCCAGCCAGCTGGTCTGCGCATGCTCTGAGGACACGGCTAGCGATGCCATCTGGGCCGGCAGCTTTGCGAGGGTTAACACGCTTGTCTTACTCATGTTGGCCAAGGAGAATGAAAGCCCACAGTCCTTGGGAGCATGCCGCGTCGGTGCCACTGTTTTATCCTCAAAGCAGGCGAGTTGTTTAGCTTGTCCGGGAGGCAAGATGTCGGTGTCCGCGACGTTGCTGGTTTTCCCTTTGTAATCCGTGAATGTCTGTAGACCCTGCCTCATACCCCTCGTGTCTGAGCAGATGAATTGCAACTCCACTTTGTCTTTGTACTGACGTTTTGCCTGTTTGATTGCCTTACTACAGAGGAAATAACAACACTATAACAACATGTTTAAATGTGGTGGTTCTTCTTTCAGTTTTGTT
>NW_026280310.1:0-2189 GCF_023373465.1 Oncorhynchus keta | reverse complement strand
ATTACATTTAAGTCATTTAGCAGACGCTCTTATCCAGAGCGACTTACAAATTGGTGCATTCACCTTATGACATCCAGTAGAACAGTCACTTTACAATAGTGCATCTAGATCTTTTAGGGGGGTGAGAAGGATTACTTATCCTATCCTAGGTATTCCTTAAAGAGGTGGGGTTTCAGGTGTCTCCGGAAGGTGGTGATTGACTCCGCTGTCCTGGCGTCGTGAGGAAGTTTGTTCCACCATTGGGGGCCAGAGCAGCGAACAGTTTTGACTGGGCTGAGCGGGAACTGTACTTCCTCAGTGGTAGGGAGGCGAGCAGGCCAGAGGTGGATGAACGCAGTGCCCTTGTTTGGGTGTAGGGCCTGATCAGAGCCTGGAGGTACTGAGGTGCCGTTCCCTCACAGCTCCGTAGGCAAGCACCATGGTCTTGTAGCGGATGCGAGCTTCAACTGGAAGCCAGTGGAGAGAGCGGAGGAGCGGGGTGACGTGAGAGAACTTGGGAAGGTTGAACACCAGACGGGCTGCGGCGTTCTGGATGAGTTGTAGGGGTTTAATGGCACAGGCAGGGAGCCCAGCCAACAGCGAGTTGCAGTAATCCAGACGGGAGATGACAAGTGCCTGGATTAGGACCTGCGCCGCTTCCTGTGTGAGGCAGGGTCGTACTCTGCGGATGTTGTAGAGCATGAACCTACAGGAACGGGCCACCGCCTTGATGTTAGTTGAGAACGACAGGGTGTTGTCCAGGATCACGCCAAGGTTCTTAGCGCTCTGGGAGGAGGACACAATGGAGTTGTCAACCGTGATGGCGAGATCATGGAACGGGCAGTCCTTTCCCGGGAGGAAGAGGAGCTCCGTCTTGCCGAGGTTCAGCTTGAGGTCATCCACACTGATATGTCTGCCAGACATGCAGAGATGCGATTCGCCACCTGGTCATCAGAAGGGGGAAAGGAGAAGATTAATTGTGTGTCGTCTGCATAGCAATGATAGGAGAGACCATGTAAGGTTATGACAGAGCCAAGTGACTTGGTATATAGCGAGAATAGGAGAGGGCCTAGAACAGAGCCCTGGGGGACACCAGTGGTGAGAGCGCGTGGTGAGGAGACAGATTCTCGCCACGCCACCTGGTAGGAGCGACCTGTCAGGTAGGACGCAATCCAAGCGTGGGCCGCGCCGGAGATGCCCAACTCGGAGAGGGTGGAGAGGAGGATCTGATGGTTCACAGTATCGAAGGCAGCCGATAGGTCTAGAAGGATGAGAGCAGAGGAGAGAGAGTTAGCTTTAGCAGTGCGGAGCGCCTCCGTGATGCAGAGAAGAGCAGTCTCAGTTGAATGACTAGTCTTGAAACCTGACTGATTTGGATCAAGAAGGTCATTCTGAGAGAGATAGCGGTAGAGCTGGCCAAGGACGGCACGCTCAAGAGTTTTGGAGAGAAGAGAGAGAAGGGATACTGGTCTGTAGTTGTTGACATCGGAGGGATAGGTTTTTTCAGAAGGGGTGCAACTCTCGCTCTCTTGAAGACGGAAGGGACGTAGCCAGCGGTCAGGGATGAGTTGATGAGCGAGGTGAGGTAAGAGAGAAGGTCTCCGGAAATGGTCTGGAGAAGAGAGGAGGGGATAGGGTCAAGCGGGCAGGTTGTTGGGCGGCCGGCCGTCACAAGACGCGAGATTTCATCTGGAGAGAGAGGGGAGAAAGAGGTCAGAGCACAGGGTAGGGCAGTGTGAGCAGAACCAGCGGTGTCATTTGACTTAGCAAACGAGGATCGGATGTCGTCGACCTTCTTTTCAAAATGGTTGACGAAGTCATCTGCAGAGAGGGAGGAGGGGGAGGGGAGGAGGATTCAGGAGGGAGGAGAAGGTGGCAAAGAGCTTCCTAGGGTTAGAGGCAGATGCTTGGAATTTAGAGTGGTAGAAAGTGGCTTTTGCAGCAGAGACAGAGGAGGAAAATGTAGAGAGGAGGGAGTGAAAGGATGCCAGGTCCGCAGGGAGGCGAGTTTTCCTCCATTTCCGCTCGGCTGCCCGGAGCCCTGTTCTGTGAGCTCGCAATGAGTCGTCGAGCCACGGAGCGGGAGGAGGACCGAGCCGGCCTGGAGGATAGGGGACATAGAGAGTCAAAGGATGCAGAAAGGGAGGAGAGGAGGGTTGAGGAGGCAGAATCAGGAGATAGGTTGGAGAAGGTTTGAGCAGAGGGAAGAG
>NW_026280308.1:0-5629 GCF_023373465.1 Oncorhynchus keta | reverse complement strand
GGTGACCAACTGCGACAATATAAAACATCTGTTCTGTTACGAAGGAAATCTTAACTACATTAATTAATAGAAGAATGTTAGTGAATATATTTTAAAGGTCATCATCAGAATCAGATTGGACCATGTGCTCCCTAATGGACATCCTGCTTTATACAGGAAGTGGAATTGGATTGGGCGGAAGTGAGTAGTGAGTGAGTGGCCCTGAATCTCAAATCAACCCCCAGCTCCTCCTCCTGTAAAACTGACAGGATTGGTTGAAATTACGTAAAATGGTAAAGTGGCCAAAAAACTCAACCCAGCCTATCAGAAGGCAATTTTACTTAAACCTATCCAATTCTCTCAGATCTAAATTAAAGCGTAGGGCTATGGAAGGCAAATTAAAAATCTGGACCTCAAAGCCAGTTCGGATTTTTATTCCTCCCCTTTAATCAAGGACTGATTTCGACCTGGGACACCTGGTGCAATTAATTAACAGGTAGAACAAACCAAAAAAACACGCAGTGCTCTTGATTTGGGTTTCAGGGTGAATTATTGGCGACTATCTCACTTTCAGATAAACTGTCCATGGAACTGAACAGGAACTAAACAGGAAATAAATCGGTAGGGTATGACGTGTGCTGTGGCAAGATAGTGGATTAGATTTATGGGACTCCGTGGAATGTATGATGAAGGCTAAATGGTATATTACAACTCGCTTTGGATGAAGGCGTCTGCTAAATGGTATATTATAACTCGCTTTGGATGAAGGCGTCTGCTAAATGGTATATTATAACTCGCTTTGGATGAAGGCGTCTGCTAAATGGTATATTATAACTCGCTTTGGATGAAGGCGTCTGCTAAATGGTATATTATAACTACGCTTTGGATGAAGGTGTCTGCTAAATGGTATATTATAACTTCGCTTTGGATGAAGGCGTCTGCTAAATGGTATATTATAACTCGCTTTGGATGAAGGCGTCTGCTAAATGGTATATTATAACTCGCTTTGGATGAAGGCGTCTGCTAAATGGTATATTATAACTCGCTTTGGATGAAGGCGTCTGCTAAATGGTATATCACATAACTCTGTCACGCCCTGGTCGAAGTATTTTGTGTTTATCTTCATTTATTTGGTCAGGCCAGGGTGTGACATGGGTTTTTGTATGTGGTGTGTATGTAGTGGGATTGTAGCTTAGTGGGGTGTTCTAGCAAAGTCTATGGCTGTCTGAAGTGGTTCTCAAATCAGAGGCAGAGTGTTTATCGTTGTCTCTGATTGGGAACTCCATATTTAGGCAGCCATATTCTGTGTGTTTGGTGGGTGATTGTCCTTAGTGTCTTGATGTCCTTGTTACTGTCTCACTTTTGCACCAGTATTAGGCTGTTGGGTTTAGTGGGTGATTGTCCTTCCTTGTTACTGCTGTGTTACTTTGCACCAGTATTAGGCTGTTGGGTTTAGTGGGTGATTGTCCTTGTTACTGTCTCTGTGTTACTTTGCACCAGTATTAGGCTGTTGGGTTTAGTGGGTGATTGTCCTTGTTACTGTCTCTGTGTTACTTTGCACCAGTATTAGGCTGTTGGGTTTAGTGGGTGATTGTCCTTGTTACTGTCTCTGTGTTACTTTGCACCAGTATTAGGCTGTTGGGTTTAGTGGGTGATTGTCCTTGTTACTGTCTCTGTGTTACTTTGCACCAGTATTAGGCTGTTGGGTTTAGTGGGTGATTGTCCTTGTTACTGTCTCTGTGTTACTTTGCACCAGTATTAGGCTGTTGGGTTTAGTGGGTGATTGTCCTTGTTACTGTCTCTGTGTTACTTTGCACCAGTATTAGGCTGTTGGGTTTAGTGGGTGATTGTCCTTGTTACTGTCTCTGTGTTACTTTGCACCAGTATTAGGCTGTTGGGTTTAGTGGGTGATTGTCCTTGTTACTGTCTCTGTGTTACTTTGCACCAGTATTAGGCTGTTGGGTTTAGTGGGTGATTGTCCTTGTTACTGTCTCTGTGTTACTTTGCACCAGTATTAGGCTGTTTTTGGTTTTCGTGGTACGTTTATTGTTTTTGTATTTGATTCGTGTTTACTTTGTTTCTTTAAACATGGATCGCAAATAACCACGCCACATTTTGGTCTGACTCTACTTCACCTAAAGAGAACCGTTACAAACTCGCTTTGGATGAAGCGTCTGCTAAATGGTATATTATATATAGTACTTTTGGAAAGTAGTCAGAACTTTCCCCTTATTCTAAAATGTATTAAATACACACAAATCCTCAATCTACAAACAATACTTCAGAATGACAAAGAGAAACAGGTTTACATTTTTTTCCCTCATTTATAAACAATCAAAATACCTTATTTACATTTATGAATAATTGAATAACTGAAATATCACATTTACATATATTCAGATCCTTTGCTATGCAACATGATAATGAGCTCAGGTGCTTCCTGTTTCCATTGGCCATTCTTTCCATTGTTCCTCTTTCCATTGAGCATCCTGTTTCCATTGGCCATCCTCTTTCCATTGAGCTTCCTGTTTCCATTGAGCTTCCTGTTTCCATTGAGCTTCCTGTTTCCATTGAGCTTCCTGTTTCCATTGAGCTTCCTTGATGTTTCTACAACTTGATTGGTGTCCACCTGTAGTATATTAAGTTGATTGGACATGATTTGGTAAGCCACACAAATCAATCTAATAAAATGTTATTGATCACATACACATGGTTAGCAGATGTTAATGGGAGTGTAGCGAAATGCCCGTGCTTCTAGTTCTGACAGTGCAGTAATATTTAACTAATTATACAACATATACACACAAATCGAAGTAGGATTTGAATTAAGATAGAGTTGAAGTCGGAAGTTTACATACACTTAGGCTGAAGTCATCAAAACTCGTTTTCAACCACAAAATTACAGGCCTCTCATCTTTTTAAGTGGGAGAACTTGCACAATTGGTGGCTGACTAAATACTTTTGCCCCACTGTATACTGAGATCTGGTAACAGATCATGTCACATTGAGTCATTAAAACTAGTTTTTCAACCACTCCACACATTTCTTGTAAACAAACTATAGTTTTGGCAAGTCGGTTAGGACATCTACTTTGTGCATGACACCAGTAATTTTCAAAAAATTATTTACAGACAGATTATTTAACTTATAATTAACTGTAGCACAATTCCAGTGGGTCAGAAGTTTACATACACTAAGTTGACTGTGCCTTTAAACACATTGGAATAGTCCAGAAAATGATGTCATGGCTTTAGAAGCTTCTGACTGGCTAATTGACATAATTTGAGTCAATTGGAGTGTACCTGTGGATGTATTTCAAGACCTACCTTCAAACTCAGTGTGTCTTTGCTTGACATCATGGGAAAATCCAAAAAAATCAGCCAAGACCTCTCACAAGTCTGGTTCATCCTTGGGAGCAATTTCCAAACGCCTGAAGGTACCATGTTCATCTGTACAAACAATAATACACAAGTATAAACACCATGGGACCAAGCAGCCAGGAAGAAGACACGTTCTGTCTCCTAGAGATGAAGGTATTTTAGTGCGAAAAGTGCAAATCAATCCCAGAACAGCAGTGGTTACCATAGGTTACTGATAGCCAGCATCATGGCAGGTATGGGTTATGTGTAATGTTCTATATAAGAGAGGTAGGGACCAGCTCAGGGACCAGCTACACTATTCACAGCCCTGTGTAATGTTCTATATAAAGAGGTAAGGGACCAGCTACACACTATTCACAGCCCTGTGTAATGTTCTATATAAGAGAGGTGAGGGACCAGATACACTATTCACAGCCCTGTGTAATGTTCTATATAAAGAGGTAAGGGACCAGCTACTATTCACAGCCCTGTGTAATGTTCTATATAAGAGAGGTAAGGGACCAGCTACACTATTCACAGCCCTGTGTAATGTTCTATATAAGAGAGGTAGAGACCAGCTACACTATTCACAGCCCTGTGTAATGTTCTATATAAGAGGTAAGAGACCAGCTACACTATTCACAGCCCCTGTGTAATGTTCTATATAAGAGGTAAAGGGACCAGCTGCACTATTCACAGCCCTGTGTAATGTTCTATATAAAGAGAGGTAAGGGACCAGATACATATTCACAGCCCTGTGTAATGTTCTATATAAAGAGAGGTAAGGGACCAGCTACACTATTCACAGCCCTGTGTAATGTTCTATATAAGAGGGACCAGTGCCCTGTGTAATGTTCTATAAGAGGTAAAGGGGACCAGCTCAGGGACCAGCTACACTATTCACAGCCCTGTGTAATGTTCTATATAAGACATTGCTGGACTTAGCTTTAGGGAAATGTCTTTAATTAACATTGCCCTGTGTAATGTTCTATATAGTGTTAATACATTTGTGTTTATCATTAAGGCTTTTCATATGTGTTATAAATTATATATCTATTTTTACTTTAATTAAACTGGTAAGTCAGTTTCAAGAACAAACTCTTATTTTTCAGCCCGACTAAAGACAGTGGGTTAACTGCCTGTTCAGGGGCAGAACGACAGATTTGTACCTTGCCAGCTCGGGGATTTGATCTTGCAACCTTTCAGTTACTGGTCCAACGCTCTAACCACTAGGCTACCTGCTGGTTACTGGTCCAATGCTCTAACCACTAGGCTGCTGATTCAAGAACAAACTCTTATTTTCAATGACTAGGAACAGTGGGTTAACTGCCTGTTCAGGGGCAGAACGACAGATTTGTACCTTGTCAGCTCGGGGATTTGATCTTGCAACCTTTCAGTTACTGGTCCAACACTCTAACCACTAGGCTACCTGCTGGTTACTGGTCCAATGCTCTAACCACTAGGCTACCTGCTGGTTACTATTCCAACGCTCTAACCACTAGGCTACCTGCTGGTTACTAGTCCAGTGCTCTAACCACTAGGCTAACTGCTGGTTACTAGTCCAACGCTCTAACCACTAGGCTACCTGCTGGTTACTGGCCCAGCGCTCTAACCACTAGGCTACCTGCTGGTTACTGGCCCAATGCTCTGACCACTAGGCTACCTGCTGGTTACTGGCCCAACGCTCTGACCACTAGGCTACCTGCTGGTTACTAGTCCAACGCTCTAACCACTAGGCTACCTGCTGGTTACTAGTCCCAGTGCTCTAACCACTAGGCTACCTGCTGGTTACTATTCCAACGCTCTAACCACTAGGCTACCTGCTGGTTACTGGTCCAACGCTGTAACCACTAGGCTACCTGCTGGTTACTGGCCCAACGCTCTAACCACTAGCCTACCTGCTGGTTACTAGTCCAACGCTCCTAACCACTAGGCTACCTGCTGGTTACTAGTCCAACGCTCTAACCACTAGGCTACCTGCTGGTTACTGGTCCAACGCTCTAACCACTAGGCTACCTGCTGGTTACTGGCCCAATGCTCTGACCACTAGGCTACCTGCTGGTTACTATTCCAACGCTCTAACCACTAGGCTACCTGCTGGTTACTAGTCCAGTGCTCTAACCACTAGGCTAACTGCTGGTTACTGGTCCAACGCTCTAACCACTAGGCTACCTGCTGGTTACTGGTCCAACGCTCTAACCACTAGGCTACCTGCTGGTTACTGGCCCAATGCTCTGACCACTAGGCTACCTGCTGGTTACTGGTCCAATGCTCTAACCACTAGGCTACCT
>NW_026280307.1:0-6066 GCF_023373465.1 Oncorhynchus keta | reverse complement strand
GGGTGACCAACTGCGACAATATAAAACATCTGTTCTGTTACGAAGAAATCTTAACTACGCACATTAATTAATAGAAGAATGTTAGTGAATATATTTTAAAGGTCATCATCAGAATCAATTGGACCATGTGCTCCCTAATGGACATCCTGCTTTATACAGGAAGTGAATTGGATTGGGCGGAAGTGAGTGAGTGAGTGAGTGGCCCTGAATCTCAAATCAACCCCCAGCTCCTCCTCCTGTAAAACTGACAGGATTGGTTGGGGTGTACGTAAAATGGTAAAGTGGCCAAAAACTCAACCCAGCCTATCAGAAGGCAATTTTACTTAAACCTATCCAATTCTCTCAGATCTAAATTAAAGCGTAGGGCTATGGAAGGCAAATTAAAAATCTGGACCTCAAAGCCAGTTCGGATTTTGTTCCTCCCCTTTAATCAAGGACTGATTTAGACCTGGGACACCTGGTGCAATTAATTAACAGGTAGAACAAACAAAAAAAACACGCAGTGCTCTTGATTTGGGTTTCAGGGTGAATTGTTGGCGACTATCTCACCTTTCAGATAAACTGTCATCATGGAACTGAACAGGAACTAAACAGGGAAATAAATCGGTAGGGTATGACGTGTGCTGTGGCAAGATAGTGGATTAGAGTTATGGGACTCCAGTGGAATGTATGATGAAGGCTAAATGGTATATTACAACTCGCTTTGGATGAAGGCGTCTGCTAAATGGTATATCATAACTCGCTTTGGATAGGCGTCTGCTAAATGGTATATTATAACTTCGCTTTGGATGAAGGCGTCTGCTAAATGGTATATTATAACTGCGCTTTGGATGAAGGCGTCTGCTAAATGGTATATTATAACTCAGCTTTGGATGAAGGCGTCTGCTAAATGGTATATCATAACTTCGCTTTGGATGAAGGCGTCTGCTAAATGGTATATTATAACTCGCTTTGGATGAAGGCGTCTGCTAAATGGTATATCATAACTTCGCTTTGGATGAAGGCGTCTGCTAAATGGTATATTATAACTTCGCTTTGGATGAAGGCGTCTGCTACAATGGTATATCATAACTCGCTTTGGATGAGAGGCGTCTGCTAAATGGTATATTATAACTCGCTTTGGATGAAGGCGTCTGCTAAATGGTATATTATAACTCGCTTTGGATGAAGGCGTCTGCTAAATGGTATATTATAACTCGCTTTGGATGAAGGCGTCTGCTAAATGGTATATTATAACTCGCTTTGGATGAAGGCGTCTGCTAAATGGTATATCATAACTCGCTTTGGATGAAGGCGTCTGCTAAATGGTATATTATATATAGTACTTTTGGAAAGTAGTCAGAACTTTCCCCTTATTCTAAAATGTATTAAATACACACAAATCCTCAATCTACAAACAATACTTCAGAATGACAAAGAGAAACAGGTTTACATTTTTTCCCCTCATTTATAAACAATCAAAATACCTTATTTACATTTATGAATAATTGAATAACTGAAATATCACATTTACATATATATTCAGATCCTTTGCTATGCAACATGATAATGAGCTCAGGTGCTTCCTGTTTCCATTGAGCTTCCTGTTTCCATTGAGCTTCCTGTTTCCATTGAGCTTCCTGTTTCCATTGAGCTTCCTGTTTCCATTGAGCTTCCTGTTTCCATTGAGCTTCCTGTTTCCATTGAGCTTCCTTGATGTTTCTACAACTTGATTGGTGTCCACCTGTAGTATATTAAGTTGATTGGACATGATTTGGTAAGCCACACAAATCAATCTAATAAAATGTTATTGATCACATACACATGGTTAGCAGATGTTAATGGGAGTGTAGCGAAATGCACGTGCTTCTAGTTCTGACAGTGCAGTAATATTTAACTAATTATACAACATATACACACAAATCGAAGTAGGATTTGAATTAAGATAGAGTTGAAGTCGGAAGTTTACATACACTTAGGCTGAAGTCATCAAAACTCGTTTTTCAACCACAAAATTACAGGCCTCTCATCTTTTTAAGTGGGAGAACTTGCACAATTGGTGGCTGACTAAATACTTTTTGCCCCACTGTATACTGAGATCTGGTAACAGATCATGTCACATTGGAGTCATTAAAACTAGTTTTCAACCACTCCACACATTTCTTGTAAACAAACTATAGTTTTGGCAAGTCGGTTAGGACATCTACTTTGTGCATGACACCAGTAATTTTTCAAAAAATTATTTACAGACAGATTATTTAACTTATAATTAACTGTAGCACAATTCCAGTGGGTCAGAAGTTTACATACACTAAGTTGACTGTGCCTTTAAACACATTGGAATAGTCCAGAAAATGATGTCATGGCTTTAGAAGCTTCTGACTGGCTAATTGACATAATTTGAGTCAATTGGAGGTGTACCTGTGGATGTATTTCAAGACCTACCTTCAAACTCAGTGTGTCTTTGCTTGACATCATGGGAAAATCAAAAGAAATCAGCCAAGACCTCTCCACAAGTCTGGTTCATCCTTGGGAGCAATTTCCAAACGCCTGAAGGTACCATGTTCATCTGTACAAACAATAATACACAAGTATAAACACCATGGGACCAAGCAGCCAGGAAGAAGACACGTTCTGTCTCCTAGAGATGAAGGTATTTTTAGTGCGAAAAGTGCAAATCAATCCCAGAACAACAGTGGTTACCATAGGTTACTGATAGCCAGCATCATGGCAGGTATAGGGTTATGTGTAATGTTCTATATAAGAGAGGTAAGGGACCAGCTCAGGGACCAGCTACACTATTCACAGCCCTGTGTAATGTTCTATATAAGAGAGGTAAGGGACCAGCTACACTATTCACAGCCCTGTGTAATGTTCTATATAAGAGAGGTAAGGGACCAGATACACTATTCACAGCCCTGTGTAATGTTCTATATAAGAGAGGTAAGGGACCAGCTACACTATTCACAGCCCTGTGTAATGTTCTATATAAGAGAGGTAAGGGACCAGCTACACTATTCACAGCCCTGTGTAATGTTCTATATAAGAGAGGTAAGAGACCAGCTACACTATTCACAGCCCTGTGTAATGTTCTATATAAGAGAGGTAAGAGACCAGCTACACTATTCACAGCCCTGTGTAATGTTCTATATAAGAGAGGTAAGGGACCAGCTGCACTATTCACAGCCCTGTGTAATGTTCTATATAAGAGAGGTAAGGGACCAGATACACTATTCACAGCCCTGTGTAATGTTCTATATAAGAGAGGTAAGGGACCAGCTACACTATTCACAGCCCTGTGTAATGTTCTATATAAGAGAGGGACCAGCTACACTATTCACAGCCCTGTGTAATGTCTCTATATAAGAGAGGTAAGGGACCAGCTCAGGGACCAGCTACACTATTCACAGCCCTGTGTAATGTTCTATATAATTACATTGCTGGACTTATTGTTTTAAGAAAATGTCTTTAATTAACATTGATGGTAATTCCCTAAGTGTTAATACATTTGTGTTTACATCATTAAGGCTTTCTGTATGTGTTATAAATTATATATCTATTTTTTACTTTAATTAAACTAGGCAAGTCAGTTTCAAGAACAAACTCTTATTTTCAATGACTAGGAACAGTGGGTTAACTGCCTGTTCAGGGGCAGAACGACAGATTTGTACCTTGCCAGCTCGGGGATTTGATCTTGCAACCTTTCAGTTACTGGTCCAACGCTCTAACCACTAGGCTACCTGCTGGTTACTGGTCCAATGCTCTAACCACTAGGCTACCTGCTGGTTACTATTCCAACGCTCTAACCACTAGGCTACCTGCTGGTTACTAGTCCAGTGCTCTAACCACTAGGCTAACTGCTGGTTACTAGTCCAACGCTCTAACCACTAGGCTACCTGCTGGTTACTAGTCCAGTGCTCTAACCACTAGGCTACCTGCTGGTTACTAGTCCAGTGCTCTAACCACTAGGCTAACTGCTGGTTACTAGTCCAACGCTCTAACCACTAGGCTACCTGCTGGTTACTGGCCCAACGCTCTAACCACTAGGCTACCTGCTGGTTACTGGTCCAACGCTCTAACCACTAGGCTACCTGCTGGTTACTGGCCCAACGCTCTAACCACTAGGCTACCTGCTGGTTACTGGTCCAACGCTCTAACCACTAGGCTACCTGCTGGTTACTGGTCCAATGCTCTAACCACTAGGCTACCTGCTGGTTACTATTCCAACGCTCTAACCACTAGGCTACCTGCTGGTTACTAGTCCAGTGCTCTAACCACTAGGCTAACTGCTGGTTACTAGTCCAACGCTCTAACCACTAGGCTACCTGCTGGTTACTGGTCCAACGCTCTAACCACTAGGCTACCTGCTGGTTACTGGCCCAATGCTCTGACCACTAGGCTACCTGCTGGTTACTGGCCCAATGCTCTGACCACTAGGCTACCTGCTGATTACTAGTCCAACGCTCTAACCACTAGGCTACCTGCTGGTTACTAGTCCAGTGCTCTAACCACTAGGCTACCTGCTGGTTACTATTCCAACGCTCTAACCACTAGGCTACCTGCTGGTTACTAGTCCAACGCTGTAACCACTAGGCTACTCTGCTGGTTTACTGGCCCAACGCTCTAACCACTAGCCTACCTGCTGGTTACCAGTCCAACGCTCTAACCACTAGGCTACCTGCTGGTTACTAGTCCAACGCTCTAACCACTAGGCTACCTGCTGGTTACTAGTCCAACGCTCTAACCACTAGGCTACCTGCTGGTTACTGGCCCAATGCTCTGACCACTAGGCTACCTGCTGGTTAATGGCCCAATGCTCTGACCACTAGGCTACCTGCTGATTACTAGTCCAACGCTCTAACCACTAGGCTACCTGCTGGTTACTAGTCCAACGCTCTAACCACTAGGCTACCTGCTGGTTACTGGCCCAACGCTCTAACCACTAGGCTACCTGCTGGTTACTGGCCCAATGCTCTGACCACTAGGCTACCTGCTGGTTACTGGCCCAATGCTCTGACCACTAGGCTACCTGCTGATTACTAGTCCAACGCTCTAACCACTAGGCTACCTGCTGGTTACTAGTCCAGTGCTCTAACCACTAGGCTACCTGCTGGTTACTATTCCAACGCTCTAACCACTAGGCTACCTGCTGGTTACTAGTCCAACGCTGTAACCACTAGGCTACCTGCTGGTTACTGGCCCAACGCTCTAACCACTAGGCTACCTGCTGGTTACTAGTCCAACGCTCTAACCACTAGGCTACCTGCTGGTTACTAGTCCAACGCTCTAACCACTAGGCTACCTGCTGGTTACTAGTCCAACGCTCTAACCACTAGGCTACCTGCTGGTTACTGGCCCAATGCTCTGACCACTAGGCTACCTGCTGGTTAATGGCTCCAATGCTCTGACCACTAGGCTACCTGCTGATTACTAGTCCAACGCTCTAACCACTAGGCTACCTGCTGGTTACTAGTCCAACGCTCTAACCACTAGGCTACCTGCTGGTTACTAGTCCAACGCTCTAACCACTAGGCTACCTGTTGGTTACTAGTCCAACGCTCTAACCACTAGGCTACCTGCTGGTTACTATTCCAACGCTCTAACCACTAGGCTACCTGCTGGTAACTAGTCCAACGCTCTAACCACTAGGCAACCTGCTGGTTACTAGTCCAATGCTCTAACCACTAGGCTACCTGCTGGTTACTGGCCCAACGCTCTAACCACTAGGCTACCTGCTGGTTACTGGTCCAACGCTCTAACAACTAGGCCACCTGCTGGTTGCTAGTCCAACGCTCTAACCACTCAGGCTACCTGCTGGTTACTAGTCCAACGCTCTAACCACTCAGGCTACCTGCTAGTTACTAGTCCAACGCTCTAACCACTAGGCTACCTCCTGGTTACTATTCCAACGCGCTAACCACTGTGCTACCTGCTGGTTACTCGTCCAACACTCTAACCACTAGGCTACCTGCTGGTTACTAGTCCAACGCTCTAACCACTAGCCTACCTGCTGGTTACTAGTCCAATGCTCTAACCACTAGGCTACCTGCTGGTTACTGGCCCAACGCTCGAACCACTAGGCTACCT
>NW_026280306.1:0-48739 GCF_023373465.1 Oncorhynchus keta | reverse complement strand
CCGCTGTTATGAATGATGTGGGCAGGACAACCTTAGCCAATCACATCCCGCTGTTATGAATGATGTGAGCAGGACAACCTTAGCCAATCACATCCCGCTGTTATGAATGATGTGGGCAGGACAACCTTAGCCAATCACATCCCGCTGTTATGAATGATGTGGGCAGGACAACCTTAGCCAATCACATCCCGCTGTTATGAATGATGTGGGCAGGACAACCTTAGCCAATCACATCCCGCTGTTATGAATGATGTGGGCAGGACAACCTTAGCCAATCACATCCCGCTGTTATGAATGATGTGGGCAGGACAACCTTAGCCAATCACATCCCGCTGTTATGAATGATGTGAGCAGGACAACCTTAGCCAATCACATCCCGCTGTTATGAATGATGTGGGCAGGACAACCTTAGCCAATCACATCCCGCTGTTATGAATGATGTGGGCAGGACAACCTTAGCCAATCACATCCCGCTGTTATGAATGATGTGGAGCAGGACAACCTTAGCCAATCACATCCCGCTGTTATGAATGATGTGGGCAGGACAACCTTAGCCAATCACATCCCGCTGTTATGAATGATGTGGGCAGGACAACCTTAGCCAATCACATCCCGCTGTTATGAATGATGTGGGCAGGACAACCTTAGCCAATCACATCCCGCTGTTATGAATGATGTGGGCAGGACAACCTTAGCCAATCACATCCCGCTGTTATGAATGATGTGGGCAGGACAACCTTAGCCAATCACATCCCGCTGTTATGAATGATGTGAGCAGGACAACCTTAGCCAATCACATCCCGCTGTTATGAATGATGTGGGCAGGACAACCTTAGCCAATCACATCCCGCTGTTATGAATGATGTGGGCAGGACAACCTTAGCCAATCACATCCCGCTGTTATGAATGATGTGGGCAGGACAACCTTAGCCAATCACATCCCGCTGTTATGAATGATGTGGGCAGGACAACCTTAGCCAATCACATCCCGCTGTTATGAATGATGTGAGCAGGACAACCTTAGCCAATCACATCCCGCTGTTATGAATGATGTGGGCAGGACAACCTTAGCCAATCACATCCCGCTGTTATGAATGATGTGAGCAGGACAACCTTAGCCAATCACATCCCGCTGTTATGAATGATGTGGGCAGGACAACCTTAGCCAATCACATCCCGCTGTTATGAATGATGTGGGCAGGACAACCTTAGCCAATCACATCCCGCTGTTATGAATGATGTGGGCAGGACAACCTTAGCCAATCACATCCCGCTGTTATGAATGATGTGGGCAGGACAACCTTAGCCAATCACATCCCGCTGTTATGAATGATGTGGGCAGGACAACCTTAGCCAATCACATCCCGCTGTTATGAATGATGTGAGCAGGACAACCTTAGCCAATCACATCCCGCTGTTATGAATGATGTGAGCAGGACAACCTTAGCCAATCACATCCCGCTGTTATGAATGATGTGAGCAGGACAACCTTAGCCAATCACATCCCGCTGTTATGAATGATGTGAGCAGGACAACCTTAGCCAATCACATCCCGCTGTTATGAATGATGTGGGCAGGACAACCTTAGCCAATCACATCCCGCTGTTATGAATGATGTGGGCAGGACAACCTTAGCCAATCACATCCCGCTGTTATGAATGATGTGAGCAGGACAACCTTAGCCAATCACATCCCGCTGTTATGAATGATGTGGGCAGGACAACCTTAGCCAATCACATCCCGCTGTTATGAATGATGTGGGCAGGACAACCTTAGCCAATCACATCCCGCTGTTATGAATGATGTGGGCAGGACAACCTTAGTCAATCACATCCCGCTGTTATGAATGATGTGGGCAGGTACTCAACATCATATCCAAAGCTGTTCTGGCCGTGTTATGATGTGGGCAGGACAACCTTAGCCAATCACATCCCGCTGTTATGAATGATGTGGGCAGGACAACCTTAGCCAATCACATCCCGCTGTTATGAATGATGTGAGCAGGTACTCAACATCATATCCAAAGCTGTTCTGGCCGTGTTATGATGTGGGCAGGACAACCTAAGTCAATCACTTCACGCTGCGGAGCATTTTTAACTTTGGTATGGACATCGACTCTCCCCAGCCTATTCAGTCCTCCAAAGTTGGCATTTGTTGTCGGCAGAGAATGTTTTCCAGGTTACATTTTTTGGATGACCACCAGCACCTCAGCTGCTTCTCCATTCAATTCAACAAAATCAAGCAGTTTTGTTTCCACATATCTGACTACTATAGGCAGCAGCTTTACATGTCAATGATTGAACCTGGTCTAACTCCTGTGTTACCAAAGTAGTTGCCCATGTTGCTAACACGTTACTCACTATGGCGTCACATTTTGTCCAAGCACATCTAAACTTTGGCTCATTAAGCTTTCGTGTCAGTTGTGCTGTGCAGTCCATAGATCTGTAACTATGATTGTGTCACATAGTGTGGTATGCAAAGACACCCTCCTGCACAGCTAAACTATATTCTTCTTGGGAAGGCTCTACCTTCTTGAAGAATGTGGTGACGGAGGAGCAAACCAACACGGCCAATCAGAGAGGCTTTATGCTTTTGTCTGCTGATGTTCTACCGCTGCCATTCTTCTCCGGCAGCCAATTGAAAGAGAGGAATTACAAAGGTGCGGTGAACCATTCTATCGTCTTGACCTGAGCGTATAAATGGAAAGTCTCTCATCATGTTTTTCATAAAAAGTGCATTTCCGTTTCTTGGAAAGAGTCATTGTATCTCCTCTGTCTGTTCTTCACTCTCCTTGTGTCACTCTTCTTACTCTCTAGCGTCCCACCTGATCAACATCCAGTGAGATTGCAGAGCGCCAAATTCAAATACAGAAATACCCATTATAAAGATTCAGAAAACTAAACATATTTTACATAGGTTTAAAGATGAACTTCTTGTGAAATCAACCACGGTGTCAGATTTTAAAAATGCTTACGGCGAAAGCATACTTTACGATTATTTGAGAACATAGCCCAGCAGACAAATCATTACAAACAGTAACTAGCCAAGTAGAAGTGTTACACAAGTCAGAATAGAGATACAATTAACATTGATTATCTTCATATGGTGGCACTCAGAAGACATTCATTTACGCAATAAATGTTTCTTTTGTTCGATAAAGTCTATTTATCCACAGGCTCAAACGCAGTCAAAACAGGCAGACAAAAAAATCCAAATTGTATCCGTAAAGTTCATAGAAACATGTCAAAGATGTTCATATTCAATCCTCAGGTTGTTTTTAGCCTAAATGATCTATAATATTTCAACCGGACAATAACGTTGTCAATATAAAAGGTTATCCACTTACGCAATGTGGTCGTTCACACTCATTCTTCAAAATAAAGCCTGAACCTATGTCTAAAGGCTGTTGACACCTTAGGGAAGCCATGGAAAAAGGAATCTGGTTTGATTTTCTCATGGTTTCGCCTGCAATATCAGTTCTGTTATACTCACAGACAATATTTTGACAGTTTTGGAAACTTTAGAGTGTTTTCTATCCCTAATCTGTCAATTATCTGCATATTCTAGCATCTGGTCCTGAGAAATAGCCCGTTTACTTTGGGAACATTATTTTTTCCAAATGTGAAGCCCCCTAGCTTCAGACGCTAGCTACCATAACAGTAGCTAGCTAAGTTAACTCAACTTAGTCTACATAGCTAACATTAGCTAGCATAACCCATTAAAACCTTATAGAGCAGATCATCTATCTATATAATAAATTGTGACATTACAAAATCATTAGCTAGTATCTCAAACGTTGGCTTGAAAATACATTTGTGATGATGTTTTGGATTCACTTGATACTTTGCCAGCGTATGGCCAGACCACCACAGCAGTTTTCTCTAAAACTATCGCGAGCAAGTAGTTAGTAGAAGAAGACTGAATGAAGATGCTATAGCGAGCAGCCCCCTCTGTTGGCCTAAACAAGCTGCGCGATTGAGACGTCATGGTAGGCTCTGCTGCCCGGTCTTTCTTGACAAGTAAAATATTTCACTTTGCGGTCTGTTTTTAATGCACAGTTAAAAACTGGGGACATTTCCAGGGACAGCTCCAGCCGGGACAGGTCACCAAAAGCGGACTGTCCCGGAAACCAGGACATCTGGTCACCTAGTTTAGCCATCTTTGAATTAAGAACATTTCCAATAACTTTATTTTCAAATCATCAAATTTCTTTTAAAGCGTTTTTGCTTAAGGAGAAACATAGAAATAGGGGAAGACAATTTCCAATAACCTTTTTTAAGGAATAGCAACTTTGCTTGGCTTTCTTCTTAAGCCTGTAGTGAAGGAAAGAATGGAAGCTAAGAAATACATTTCTTCTTAATTAAGAAGAAGATTTTTGTGAATCTGCGCCTGGAAGGGTTAGGGGTTTGGTTTATGAAAAAATGATTTTCAATGTGAATCAATTGCTTGGTCCCCACGAGGGATAGTAAAAGCCAAGCGTACGCGTGTGTATCATTGAATAAAAAGAATAGACTGACGCACGTATGTTTGTTTTACAATCCCTCGTGGAGGACCAAACAATTGATTCCTGTTCAAGATCCTTTCAAAAATCCTCCCAAATCCTTACTGCCTATCCCACAAGGAGAAAAACACACACACACGCAGAGGACTTATTCACTTTGTGTCTTTTGACAACGTGTGTCGCGTCCTGACCTTAGTTCCTTTTTTAAATTCTCTATTTTAGGTTGGTCAGGCGTGAGTTGGGAGTGGGAATTCCGTTTTGTTCTATGTTTTGTATTTCTATGCGTTTGGCCTGGTATGGTTCCCAATCAGTGGCGGCTGTTAATCATTGTCTCTGATTGAGAACCATACTTAGGCAGCCTGGTTTCGCTGTGTTGTGGGTAGTTGTTTTCTGTCTCTGTTCCAGACAGGACTGTTTTAAGTTCGTTCCGTTTTATTATTATTTTCGTTCCAGTGTTCAGTGGAATTAAAGATCATGAACACGTACCAGGCTGCACCTTGGTCCTCTCCTTCTTTCACCTACGACGATTGTTTACAACGTGGTTATAGAAGTTATTGTGGTAATGCTTCCCCCTGGTGTGTGTTCATTGTGTGATGGCAGTTTCTGTCAGTGACATACCTCTTGTTTCCTCTCCGGGCAAAGAGAGGCAGGCATCAGTAGAGATAGGAATGTTTCTGCGTAGGCTGTCAGGCATTTATTCTGATCCATTTTAAGAAACTTGGTTTCACTGAAATCAAGGGAACGATTAACGACGTGACTCGAGTTCCAACAAGGTTCTGAACTTTGTTAAATCGCCTCCCTCTCTCCCCTCTCCCTACCTCTCTCCCCTCTCCTCCCTCTCTCCCCTCTCCCTCCCTCTCTCCCACTCTCCCTCCCTCTCTCCCTCTCCCTCCCTCTCTCCCCTCTCCCTACCTCTCTCCCCTCTCCCTCCCTCTCTCCCTCTCCTACCTCTCTCCCACTGTTTGAGTGTTATTGTGTCTGGTTCTTAGGGAATGTCGAGTTGGCACATCACAGGGAAATATAATGCTCTGTTTTTGGCAGGTGTGTGTAGGTTGTGTGTACAACCTAAACATAAGTGATACAATTGAAACAAGACAGGACTAGAGCTGCAGAAGTTGGTGAAGTAACCACCCTTCCTAACATATACATTACAGTACATGGTAATAGATACAGCATATACTGTACACATAGATGTAAAGAGATGTGCTGCTGTGTAGTACTGTACAGGGCTCCGGGCAGCCGGCGGAAATGGAGGAAAACTCGCCTCCCTGCGGACCTGGCATCCTTTCACTCCCTCCTCTCTACATTTTCCTCCTCTGTCTCTGCTGCTAAAGCCACTTTCTACCATTCTAAATTCCAAGCATCTGCCTCTAACCCTAGGAAGCTCTTTGCCACCTTCTCCTCCCTCCTGAATCCCCCTCCTCCCTGTCTGCAGATGACTTCGTCAACCATTTTGAAAAGAAGGTCGATGACATCCGATCCTCATTTGCTAAGTCAAACGACACCGCTGGTTCTGCTCACACTGCCCTACCCTATGCTCTGACCTCTTTCTCCCCTCTCTCTCCAGATGAAATCTCGCGTCTTGTGACCCGGCCGCCCAACAACCTGCCCGCTTGACCCTATCCCCTCCTCTCTTCTCCAGACCATTTCCGGAGACCTTCTCCCTTACCTCACCTCGCTCATCAACTCATCCCTGACCGCTGGCTACGTCCCTCCCGTCTTCAAGAGAGCGAGAGTTGCACCCCCCTTCTGAAAAAACCTACACTCGATCCCTCCGATGTCAACAACTACAGACCAGTATCCCTTCTCTCTTTTCTCTCCAAAACTCTTGAGCGTGCCGTCCTTGGCCAGCTCTACCGCTATCTCTCTCAGAATGACCTTCTTGATCCAAATCAGTCAGGTTTCAAGACTAGTCATTCAACTGAGACTAACTCTTCTCTGTATCACGGAGCGCTCCGCACTGCTAAAGCTAACTCTCTCTCCTCTGCTCTCATCCTTCTAGACCTATCGGCTGCCTTCGATACTGTGAACCATCAGATCCTCCTCTCCACCCTCTCCGGTTGGGCATCTCCGGCGGCGCGCCCACGCTTGGATTGCGTCCTACCTGACAGGTCGCTCCTACCAGGTGGCGTGGCGAGAATCTGTCTCCTCACCACGCGCTCTCACCACTGGTGTCCCCCAGGGCTCTGTTCTAGGCCCTCTCTTATTCTCGCTATACACCAAGTCACTTGGCTCTGTCATAACCTCACATGGTCTCTCCTATCATTGCTATGCAGACGACACACAATTAATCTTCTCCTTTCCCCCTTCTGACCAGGTGGCGAATCGCATCTCTGCATGTCTGGCAGACATATCAGTGTGGATGACGGATCACCACCTCAAGCTGAACCTCAGCAAGACGGAGCTCCTCTTCCTCCCGGGGAAGGACTGCCCGTTCATGATCTCGCCATCATGGTTGACAACTCCATTGTGTCCTCCTCCCAGAGCGCTAAGAACCTTGGCGTGATCCTGGACAACACCCTGACGTTCTCAACTAACATCAAGGCGGTGTCCCGTTCCTGTAGGTTCATGCTCTACAACATCCGCAGAGTACGACCCTGCCTCACACAGGAAGCGGCGCAGGTCCTAATCCAGGCACTTGTCATCTCCGTCTTGATTACTGCAACTCGCTGTTGGCTGGGCTCCCTGCCTGTGCCATTAAACCCCTACAACTCATCCAGAACGCCGCAGCCCGTCTGGTGTTCAACCTTCCCAAGTTCTCTCACGTCACCCCGCTCCTCCGCTCTCTCCACTGGCTTCCAGTTGAAGCTCGCATCCGCTACAAGACCATGGTGCTCGCCTACGGAGCTGTGAGGGGAACGGCACCTCAGTACCTCCAGGCTCTGATCAGGCCCTACACCCAAACAAGGGCACTGCGTTCATCCACCTCTGGCCTGCTCGCCTCCCTACCACTGAGGAAGTACAGTTCCCGCTCAGCCCAGTCAAAACTGTTCGCTGCTCTGGCCCCCAATGGTGGAACAAACTCCCTCACGACGCCAGGACAGCGGAGTCAATCACCACCTTCCGGAGACACCTGAAACCCCACCTCTTCAAGGAATACCTAGGATAGGGTAAGTATGGGTAAGTAATCCTCCTCACCCCCCCAACAAGATTTAGATGCAAGTGGCTGTTCCACTGGTTGTCATAGGTGTTTGCACCAATTTGTAAGTCGCTCTGGATAAGAGCGTCTGCTAAATGACTTAAATGTAAATGTAAATGTAAATGTACATATCTTGTGAAATTTGACCTCAACGTCCTTAAACTCGCATCTTCTTCCAAAGTAGCGAGGAGGAGGAGGAGATGTACTACATTGACGATTCAGTGTATTCTAAAACTCACAAGTTATTTCAGAGTATGACAGGGACGAATCTTGTGTTCATTCTGAGTATAAACTCAATGCCCACTCGCAATCCTTCCTGAATGACTCATAGATCTACTAACTATCATAGCAAAGGTGTACTTAGCTAGCTGTCATCTCGTCTACAGCAGTGTGAATCAGAGGGATAGTGATATTTCAGTGATTATATTTCCCCTCATGTAGTCCCATAGCCCATACTATAACCATGCTTACAGAGATGAGGGGCGTTGCTGAGTCAATGTCACGAAAGTGGAGTAATTGATCTGTCTGAGCACGTGTGCGTTTACGTCTGTGAGGCCTAACCCCTGCTCCTGAGGGGATCTCAGCCTGTTTGTATTTGCCCTGAATGGCCTAATTACACAAATGTGATGACAAAGGTATAAGCAGTTGAGGTTTCTCTCTCTTAGTGATCACTCTATTAGCCTGTTTGTAGTGGAGGACAAATGTGCATCAGTTTCTGGATTTGACTCACGGTTGGGAATTCGAAAATATTGGTTAATATGTTCGCTTTCTCTTTAATTAATTTTACAAATATTTCTAAAACACTAATATAGAAAATCAGGGGAGGAATCAGTGTAGTTGAATGTTGATCATGTGGTGGTGATACTGCTCTCCAACATGGTTTATAATATATAATATATGCCATTTAGCAGACGCTTTTATCCAAAGCGACTTACAGTCATGTGTGCATACATTCTACGTATGGGTGGTCCCGGGAATCGAACCCACTACTCTGGCGTTACAAGCGCCATGCTCTACCAACTGAGCTACAGAAGGCTCAGTTCCTTTGTAATTTCAAGATATGCTCTCCAATATCTGGCAGTTTGCTGTTCATAAGACTGAGGACTGCTTCCATCTACTGCTACTGTGTGTGACCTCATGCCTGACCCATTTGTCCCTGTGGAGAAAGAGGAAGTCCAACAATACCACTATATCTAACTGTTATAGACTTCACAGGACCACTGCTCATCAAAGAGTAGTGTGCATGTGTGTGTGTGTGTGTGTGTGTGCATTTTACAGCTCTAAATCAAATCAAATCAATGTTATTTAATTAAATGTTTAATTTATTATTAATTTATTTAATTAGTATTTGGTTGAATTGCCTTTAAATTGTTTAACTTGGGTCAAACGTTTCGGGAAGCCTTCCATAAGCTTCCACAATAAGTTGGGTGAATTTTGGCCCATTCCTCCTGACAGAGGGTGTAACTGATTCAGGTTTGTAGGCCTCCTTGCTCGCACACGCTTTTTCAGATCTGCCCACAAATTTTCTATAGGATTGAGGTCAGGGCTTTGTGATGGCCACTCCAATACCTTGACTTTGTTGTCCTTAAGCCATTTTGCCAAAACTTTGGAAGTATGCTTGGAGTCATTGTCCATTTGGAAGTCCCATTTGCGACCAAGCTTTATTGTTTATTATTTATTGTTCTGGGATTGATTTGCACTTTTCGCACCAAAGCACGTTCATCTGTAGGAGATAGAACTCGTCTCCTTCCTGAACGGTATGACGGCTGCGTGGTCCCATGGTGTTTATACTTGCATAGTATTGTTTGTACAGATGAATGTGGTACCTTCAAGCATTTGGAAATTGCTCCTAAGGATGAACCAGACTTGTGGAGGTCTACAAATTTGTTCTGTGTTCTTGGCAGATATCTTTTGATTTTCCCATGATGTCAAGCAAAGAGGCATAGAGCTTGAAGGTAGGCCTTGAAACACATCCACGGGTACACCTCCAATTGAGTCAAATTATTTATATTAGCCCATCAGAAGCTTCTAAAGCCATGACATCATTTTCTGGAATTTTCCAAGCTGTTTAAAGGCACAGTCAACTTAGTGTATGTGAACTTCTGACCCACTGGAATTGTGATACAGTGAATTCTAAGTGAAATAGTCTGTCTGTAAACAATTGTTGGGAAAATTACTTGTGTCATGCGCAAAGTAGATGTCCTAACCAACTTTCCAAAACTATAATTTGTTAACAAGATATTTGTGGAGTGGTTGAAAAACGAGTTTTAATGACTCCAACCTAAGTGTATGTAAACTTCTGACTTCAACCGTACATATGAGATGAATAAAGCAAAAATATGCAAACATTACTAAAGTGACCAGTGTTCCATCATTAAAGTGGCCAGTGATTTCAAGTCTATGCATATAGGGAAGCAGCCTCTAAGGTGTTCTTCTCGTTCTAGATGGTTCACATAGAGAGTATTTGGCCTCGGGGCCTATATTGGGTTGCTGGATGTGTTATATGTAGCAGGGTAAAACGTACACTGTGGAGGGAAAGCATAACAGTACGAAGATAATTCATATTAATATCTGTCAAGTCACACAGTTAGTCCTTTGCTCAAGAGCTTTGATTCCAATAGGCAGTACACGTATGTTAACTTGTGTCTGTGTGTGTATCCCAAACCCCGGGTCTGCACGTATTCTGTAAACCTTTTAAACAGTTACCTCTTTTTTTTTTATGTCTCAATATTTGCTTGGCGGCCGGCGGACCCCCAATGATGACAGAGCTTGGCTGGGTGCCTGGACCTAGAACAATATCAGGGGGCTGGAAAGAGCGAGAGGCCCGGCCAAGAGACACGCACGCAGCCATGCAGCTACCCACGCACATACAGAAATGTCTGGCCTCTAAGCCGTCACCACCACGGCCCTTACATAATGACAGCGAGTGGAGGCAATAAGACAATTTGTTTGATTTAAGATGTCAAAAAGTCCTGGCCCCTGCCCTACTCAGCTTTTTTGATACCATGGCCTGTGTGTGTGTGTGTGTGTGTGTGTGTGTGTGTGTGTGTGTGTGTGTGTGTGTGTGTGTGTGTGTGTGTGTGTGTGTGTGTGTGTGTGTGTGTGTGTGTGTGTGTGTTCCTTCTGCATACCTCTTGTGCGAAATAAAAACAAGAGGAATGGACAGGCTCACACACAGGGAGGTAAGTAAGGGAAGTAGCACGTTAAGGTCTGTGAGAGGCAAGAAAGGGGGAGGAGTGACAAAAGCTAAGGCTACACAGAAAGGGGAGGAGTGACAAAAGCTGAGGCTACACAGAAAGGGGAGGAGTGACAAAAGCTAAGGCTACACAGAAAGGGGGAGGAGTGACAAAAGCTAAGGCTACACAGAAAGGGGGAGGAGTGACAAAAGCTAAGGCTACACAGAAGAGGGAGGAGGAGTGACAAAAGCTAAGGCTACACAGAAAGGGGGAGGAGTGACAAAAGCTAAGGCTACACAGAAAGGGGAGGAGTGACAAAAGCTAAGGCTACACAGAAAGGGGGAGGAGTGACAAAGCTAAGGCTACACAGAAAGGGGAGGAGTGACAAAAGCTGAGGCTACACAGAAAGGGGAGGAGTGACAAAAGCTAAGGCTACACAGAAAGGGGAGGAGTGACAAAAGCTAAGGCTACACAGAAAGGGGAGGAGTGACAAAAGCTAAGGCTACACAGAAAGGGGAGGAGTGACAAAAGCTAAGGCTACACAGAAAGGGGAGGAGTGACAAAGCTGAGGCTACACAGAAAGGGGAGGAGTGACAAAGCTGAGGCTACACAGAAAGGGGGAGGAGTGACAAAAGCTGAGGCTACACAGAAAGGGGAGGGAGTGACAAAGCTGAGGCTACACAGAAGAGGGAGGAGGAGTGACAAAAGCTAAGGCTACACAGAAAGGGGGAGGAGTGATAAAAGCTGAAGCTACACAGAAAGGGGGAGGAGTGACAAAGCTGAGGCTACAGAAAGGGGAGGAGTGACAAAGCTGAGGCTACACAGAAGAGGGAGGAGGAGTGACAAAAGCTGAGGCTACACAGAAGAGGGAGGAGGAGTGACAAAAGCTAAGGCTACACAGAAAGGGGAGGAGTGATAAAAGCTGAGGCTACACAGAAAGGGGAGGAGTGACAAAAGCTGAGTCTACACAGAAAGGGGAGGAGTGACAAAGCTGAGGCTACACAGAAGAGGGAGGAGGAGTGACAAAAGCTAAGGCTACACAGAAAGGGGAGGAGTGACAAAAAGCTAAGGCTACACAGAAAGGGGAGGAGTGACAAAAGCTAAGGCTACACAGAAAGGGGGAGGAGTGACAAAAGCTGAGGCTACACAGAAAGGGGAGGAGTGACAAAAGCTAAGGCTACACAGAAAGGGGGAGGAGTGACAAAAGCTAAGGCTACACAGAAAGGGGAGGAGTGACAAAAGCTAAGGCTACACAGAAAGGGGAGGAGTGACAAAAGCTAAGGCTACACAGAAAGGGGGAGGAGTGACAAAAGCTAAGGCTACACAGAAGAGGGAGGAGGAGTGACAAAAGCTAAGGCTACACAGAAAGGGGGAGGAGTGACAAAAGCTAAGGCTACACAGAAAGGGGGAGGAGGACAAAAGCTAAGGCTACACAGAAAGGGGAGGAGTGACAAAAGCTAAGGCTACACAGAAAGGGGGAGGAGTGACAAAAAGCTAAGGCTACACAGAAAGGGGAGGAGTGACAAAAGCTAAGGCTACACAGAAGAGGGAGGAGGAGTGACAAAGCTAAGGCTGACACAGAAAGGGGGAGGAGTGACAAAAGCTAAGGCTACACAGAAAGGGGAGGAGTGACAAAAGCTAAGGCTACACAGAAAGGGGAGGAGTGACAAAAGCTGAGGCTACACAGAAAGGGGAGAAGTGACAAAAGCTGAGGCTACAGAAAGGGGAGGAGTGACAAAAGCTAAGGCTACACAGAAAGGGGAGGAGGACAAAAGCTAAGGCTACACAGAAAGGGGGAGGAGTGACAAAAGCTAAGGCTACACAGAAGGGGAGGAGTGACAAAAGCTAGAAAGGGGGAGGACAAAAGCTAAGGCTACACAGAAAGGGGAGGAGGACAAAAGCTAAGGCTACACAGAAAGGGGAGGAGTGACAAAAGCTAAGGCAAAAGCTAGGAGGCAAAAGCCATACACAGAAAGGGGGGAGGAGTGACAAAAGCTAAGGCTACACAGAAAGGGGGAGGAGTGACAAAAGCTAAGGCTACAGAAAGGGGGAGGAGTGACAAAAGCTAAGGCTACACAGAAAGGGGGAGGAGTGACAAAAGCTAAGGCTACACAGAAAGGGGAGGAGTGACAAAAGCTAAGGCTACACAGAAAGGGGAGGAGTGACAAAGCTAAGGCTACACAGAAAGGGGGGAGGAGTGACAAAAGCTAAGGCTACACAGAAAGGGGGGAGGAGTGACAAAAGCTAAGGCTACACAGAAAGGGGGAGGAGTGACAAAAGCTAAGGCTACACAGAAAGGGGAGGAGTGACAAAAAGCTAAGGCTACACAGAAAGGGGGAGGAGTGACAAAGCTAAGGCTACACAGAAAGGGGGAGGAGTGACAAAAGCTAAGGCTACACAGAAAGGGAGGAGTGACAAAAGCTAAGGCTACACAGAAAGGGGGAGGAGTGACAAAAGCTAAGGCTACACAGAAGAGGGGGAGGAGGACAAAAGCCAAGGCTACACAGAAAGGGGAGGAGGACAAAAGCTAAGGCTACACAGAAAGGGGGAGGAGTGACAAAAGCTACAGGGGGGAGGAGTGACAAAGCTACAGAAAGGGGAGGAGTGACAAAAGCTAAGGCAAAAGCTAGGCTACACAGAAAGGGGGAGGAGTGACAAAAGCTAAGGCTACACAGAAAGGGGGAGGAGTGACAAAAGCTAAGGCTACACAGAAAGGGGGAGGAGTGACAAAAGCTAAGGCTACACAGAAAGGGGGAGGAGTGACAAAAGCTAAGGCTACACAGAAAGGGGGAGGAGTGACAAAAGCTAAGGCTACACAGAAAGGGGGAGGAGTGACAAAAGCTAAGGCTACACAGAAAGGGGGAGGAGTGACAAAAGCTAAGGCTACAGAAAGGGGAGGAGAGACAAAAGCTAAAGGCTACACAGGAGGAGTGACAAAAGCTAAGGCTACACAGAAAGGGGGAGGAGTGACAAAAGCTGAGGCTACACAGAAAGGGGGAGGAGTGACAAAAGCTAAGGCTACACAGAAAGGGGGAGGAGTGACAAAAGCTAAGGCTACACAGAAAGGGGGAGGAGTGACAAAGCTAAGGCTACACAGAAGAGGGAGGAGGAGTGACAAAAGCTAAGGCTACACAGAAAGGGGGAGGAGTGACAAAAGCTAAGGCTACACAGAAAGGGGGAGGAGTGACAAAAGCCAAGGCTACACAGAAAGGGGGAGGAGTGACAAAAGCTAAGGCTACACAGAAAGGGGAGGAGTGACAAAAGCTAAGGCTACACAGAAAGGGAGGAGGAGTGACAAAAGCTAAGGCTACACAGAAAGGGGGGAGGAGTGACAAAAGCTAAGGCTACACAGAAAGGGGAGGAGTGACAAAAGCTAAGGCTACACAGAAAGGGGGAGGAGTGACAAAAGCTAAGGCTACACAGAAAGGGGAGGAGTGACAAAAGCTAAGGCTACACAGAAAGGGGGAGGAGTGACAAAAGCTAAGGCTACACAGAAAGGGGTGGAGTGATAAAAGCTAAGGCTACACAGAGAAGAGGAGTGACAAAAGCTAAGGCTACACAGAAAGGGGGAGGAGTGACAAAAGCTGAGGCTACAGAAGGGGGAGGAGTGACAGAAAGGGGGAGGAGTGACAAAGCTAAGGCTACACAGAAAGGGGAGGAGGACAAAAGCTAAGGCTACACAGAAAGGGAGGAGTGATAAAAGCTAAGGCTACACAGAAAGGGGAGGAGTGACAAAAGCTAAGGCTACACAGAAAGGGGGAGGAGTGACAAAAGCTGAGGCTACACAGAAAGGGGAGGAGTGACAAAAGCTAAGGCTACACAGAAAGGGGGAGGAGTGACAAAAGCCAAGGCTACACAGAAAGGGGGAGGAGTGACAAAAGCTAAGGCTACACAGAAAGGGAGGAGTGACAAAAGCTAAGGCTACACAGAAAGGGGGAGGAGTGACAAAAGCTAAGGCTACACAGAAAGGGGAGGAGTGACAAAAGCTAAGGCTACACAGAAAGGGGGAGGAGTGACAAAAGCTAAGGCTACACAGAAAGGGGAGGAGTGACAAAGCTAAGGCTACACAGAAAGGGGAGGAGGACAAAAGCTAAGGCTACACAGAAAGGGGAGGAGTGACAAAAGCTAAGGCTACACAGAAAGGGGGAGGAGTGACAAAGCTAAGGCTACACAGAAAGGGGGGAGGAGTGACAAAAGCTAAGGCTACACAGAAAGGGGAGGAGTGACAAAAGCTAAGGCTACACAGAAAGGGGGAGGAGTGACAAAAGCTAAGGCTACACAGAAAGGGGAGGAGTGACAAAAGCTAAGGCTACACAGAAAGGGGAGGAGTGACAAAAGCTAAGGCTACACAGAAAGGGGAGGAGTGACAAAGCTAAGGCTACACAGAAAGGGGAGGAGTGACAAAAGCTAAGGCTACACAGAAGAGGGAGGAGGAGTGACAAAGCTAAGGCTACACAGAAAGGGGAGGAGTGACAAAAGCTAAGGCTACACAGAAAGGGGAGGAGTGACAAAAGCTAAGGCTACACAGAAAGGGGGAGGAGTGACAAAAGCTAAGGCTACACAGAAAGGGGGAGGAGTGACAAAAGCTAAGGCTACACAGAAAGGGGAGGAGTGACAAAAGCTAAGGCTACACAGAAAGGGGAGGAGTGACAAAGCTAAGGCTACACAGAAAGGGGGGAGGAGTGACAAAAGCTAAGGCTACACAGAAAGGGGAGGAGTGACAAAAGCTAAGGCTACACAGAAAGGGAGGAGTGAAAAAGCTAAGGCTACACAGAAAGGGGGAGGAGTGACAAAAGCTAAGGCTACACAGAAAGGGGGGAGGAGTGACAAAAGCTAAGGCTACACAGAAAGGGGGGAGGAGTGACAAAAGCTAAGGCTACACAGAAAGGGGAGGAGTGACAAAAGCTAAGGCTACACAGAAAGGGGGAGGAGTGACAAAGCTAAGGCTACACAGAAAGGGGAGGAGTGACAAAAGCTAAGGCTACACAGAAAGGGGGAGGAGTGACAAAAGCTAAGGCTACACAGAAAGGGGGAGGAGTGACAAAGCTAAGGCTACACAGAAAGGGGGAGGAGTGACAAAAGCTAAGGCTACACAGAAAGGGGGAGGAGTGACAAAAGCTAAGGCTACACAGAAAGGGGAGGAGTGACAAAAGCTAAGGCTACACAGAAAGGGAGGAGTGACAAAAGCCAAGGCTACACAGAAAGGGAGGAGTGACAAAAGCTAAGGCTACACAGAAAGGGGAGGAGTGACAAAGCTGAGGCTACACAGAAAGGGGGAGGAGTGACAAAAGCTAAGGCTACACAGAAAGGGGGAGGAGTGACAAAAGCTAACACAGAAAGGGGGAGGAGGACAAAGCTAGGCTACACAGAAAGGGGAGGAGTGACAAAAGCTGAGGCTACACAGAAAGGGGAGGAGTGACAAAAGCTAAAGCTACACAGAAAGGGGGAGGAGTGATAAAAGCTAAGGCTACACAGAAAGGGGGAGGAGTGACAAAGCTAAGGCTACACAGAAAGGGGAGGAGTGACAAAAGCTAAGGCTACACAGAAAGGGGAGGAGTGATAAAGCTAAGGCTACACAGAAAGGGGGAGGAGTGACAAAGCTAAGGCTACACAGAAAGGGGGAGGAGTGACAAAGCTGAGGCTACACAGAAAGGGGAGGAGTGATAAAAGCTAAGGCTACACAGAAAGGGGGAGGAGTGACAAAAGCTAAGGCTACACAGAAAGGGGAGGAGTGACAAAAGCTGAGGCTACACAGAAAGGGGGAGGAGTGACAAAAGCTAAGGCTACACAGAAAGGGAGGAGTGATAAAAGCTAAGGCTACACAGAAAGGGGAGGAGTGACAAAAGCTAAGGCTACACAGAAAGGGGGGAGGAGTGACAAAAGCTAAGGCTACACAGAAAGGGGGAGGAGTGACAAAAGCTAAGGCTACACAGAAAGGGGAGGAGTGACAAAAGCTAAGGCTACACAGAAAGGGGAGGAGTGACAAAAGCTAAGGCTACACAGAAAGGGGAGGAGTGACAAAAGCTGAGGCTACACAGAAAGGGGGAGGAGTGACAAAAGCTAAGGCTACACAGAAAGGGGAGGAGTGACAAAAGCTAAGGCTACACAGAAAGGGGGAGGAGAAAGGGAGGAGTGACAAAAGCTAAGGCTACACAGAAAGGGGAGGAGTGACAAAAGCTAAGGCTACACAGAAAGGGGGAGGAGTGACAAAAGCTAAGGCTACACAGAAAGGGGGAGGAGTGACAAAAGCTAAGGCTACACAGAAAGGGGAGGAGTGACAAAGCTAAGGCTACACAGAAGAGGGGAGGAGTGACAAAAGCTAAGGCTACACAGAAAGGGGGAGGAGTGACAAAAGCTAAGGCTACACAGAAAGGGGAGGAGTGACAAAAGCTAAGGCTACACAGAAAGGGGGGAGGAGTGACAAAAGCTAAGGCTACACAGAAAGGGGAGGAGTGATAAAAGCTAAGGCTACACAGAAAGGGGAGGAGTGACAAAAGCTGAGGCTACACAGAAAGGGGGAGGAGTGACAAAAGCTGAGGCTACACAGAAAGGGGGAGGAGTGACAAAAGCTAAGGCTACACAGAAAGGGGAGGAGTGACAAAGCTAAGGCTACACAGAAGGGGAGTGAGGAGTGATAAAAAAAGCTAAGGCTACACAGAAAGGGGAGGAGTGACAAAAGCTAAGGCTACACAGAAAGGGGGGAGGAGTGACAAAAGCTAAGGCTACACAGAAAGGGGGAGGAGTGACAAAAGCTAAAGCTACACAGAAAGGGGAGGAGTGATAAAAGCTAAGGCTACACAGAAAGGGGAGGAGTGACAAAAGCTAAGGCTACACAGAAAGGGGAGGAGTGACAAAGCTAAGGCTACACAGAAAGGGGAAGGAGTGACAAAAGCCAAGGCTACACAGAAAGGGGAGGGAGTGACAAAGCTAAGGCTACACAGAAAGGGAGGAGTGACAAAAGCTAAGGCTACACAGAAAGGGGAGGAGTGACAAAAGCTAAGGCTACACAGAAAGGGGAGGAGTGACAAAAGCTAAGGCTACACAGAAAGGGGAAGGAGTGACAAAAGCTAAGGCTACACAGAAAGGGGGAGGAGTGACAAAAGCTAAGGCTACACAGAAAGGGGGAGGAGTGACAAAAGCTGAGGCTACACAGAAAGGGGGGAGGAGTGACAAAGCTAAGGCTACACAGAAAGGGGAGGAGTGATAAAAGCTAAGGCTACACAGAAAGGGGAGGAGTGACAAAAGCTAAGGCTACACAGAAAGGGGGAGGAGTGACAAAGCTGAGGCTACACAGAAAGGGGAGGAGTGACAAAAGCTAAAGCTACACAGAAAGGGGAGGAGTGATAAAGCTAAGGCTACACAGAAAGGGGAGGAGTGACAAAGCTAAGGCTACACAGAAAGGGGGAGGAGTGACAAAAGCTAAGGCTACACAGAAAGGGGAGGAGTGATAAAAGCTAAGGCTACACAGAAAGGGGGAGGAGTGACAAAGCTAAGGCTACACAGAAAGGGGAGGAGTGACAAAAGCTGAGGCTACACAGAAAGGGGAGGAGTGACAAAAGCTAAAGCTACACAGAAAGGGGAGGAGTGACAAAAGCTAAGGCTACACAGAAAGGGGGAGGAGTGACAAAAGCTAAGGCTACACAGAAAGGGGAGGAGTGATAAAAGCTAAGGCTACACAGAAAGGGGAGGAGTGACAAAAGCTAAGGCTACACAGAAAGGGGGAGGAGTGACAAAAGCTGAGGCTACACAGAAAGGGGGAGGAGTGACAAAAGCTAAGGCTACACAGAAAGGGGGAGGAGTGACAAAAGCTAAGGCTACACAGAAAGGGGGAGGAGTGACAAAAGCTAAGGCTACACAGAAAGGGGGAGGAGTGACAAAAGCTAAGGCTACACAGAAAGGGGGAGGAGTGACAAAAGCTGAGGCTACACAGAAAGGGGGAGGAGTGACAAAAGCTGAGGCTACACAGAAAGGGGGAGGAGTGACAAAAGCTAAGGCTACACAGAAAGGGGGAGGAGTGACAAAAGCTAAGGCTACACAGAAAGGGGGAGGAGTGACAAAAGCTAAGGCTACACAGAAAGGGGGAGGAGGAGGGGGTGTGACGTGTACGCTCATAATCGGGTAGCAAGTACAGGGAGGGAATTTAATGAATAAACTAACACAACAAGAAACACGACAAGCGTACTTGAAACAGAAACAGAGTGAGTATTCTGTAAACATACATGCTGGGAGTCGGAGAGCCGTTAAATAATAAACGAAACATCGAACAATAAAGCAAACACGAGTGGCAGTACAGACATGAAACACATAAACAGAAACAATAACGCCTGGGGAAAGAACCAAAGGGAGTAAACGTGACAGGGCGAAGAGGAGGAGGCAGGAAGATGAAGGACAGGAGTGAGGGGAAAAAGTCAGACGGGAGAGGAAGAGGACAAGGAGAAAAAAAGAAGGGGAGAGAAAAAGGTGAGGGGAAGAATTGTCTATAAGAGCTGGCACTCGTTTTTTAAGGTAGTGGCCTCACATGAAAGAGGGCATTGTGGGTCTGTTAGGCCTATAGCTCCATTTGCAGCCAGAGAAACACAGCCAAGGATTGTGTTCCAAATGGCACCTTATTTCCTATAGTGCACTACTTTTGACCAGGGCCCATAGGGCTTTCTAGGGCCCAGAGTGCACTATATAGGGAAAAGGATGCCATTTGGGATGCTATTCAGGCCTCTCCCCCTCTGCTCTGCTTGGTGTAGTAGCCTGGTAGTTTAGGGACTTGTTTCACTCAACAACTCCTGACAGCTCAGTGGGAGAAAGCACTTCTTGACTAGGCAGTGTGTGCAGATGTGTGTGTAGACGAATACCACCCAATGCCAGTAGTACGTGTGTGCGAGTGTGAGTGTAGTGGGCACTGTTAATGAAAACTTCAACAAAAAAAGAGTGGAGTGTCAAGGTTGATTAGGCTGAGCTCGAACGGAGGAGTTTTATCGAAGGTGATCGAAGTCAACCTATGTGTGTGTGTTTGCGTGTGTGTGTGAGTGAGCCGAAAAGAGCCCCTCTGTTCTCTATCATGTTAAATAGTGGGTCTTTATCCTAGAGCCCTGTAGCAATAGGAGGAAACAGTAAACTGCTGACACGTTTCCGATGGGCAGAGTGTATGTGCAGTACATGGCTGTGTATGTGCAGTACATGGCTGTGTATGTACAGTACATGGCTGTGTATGTGCAGTACATGGCTGTGTATGTACAGTACATGGCTGTGTATGTGCAGTACATGGCTGTGTATGTGCAGTACATGGCTGTGTATGTGCAGTACATGGCTGTGTATGTGCAGTATATGGCTGTGTATGTGCAGTACATGGCTGTGTATGTACAGTACATGGCTGTGTATGTACAGTACATGACTGTGTATGTGCAGTACATGGCTGTGTATGTGCAGTACACGGCTGTGTATGTGCAGTACACGGCTGTGTATGTGCAGTACATGGCTGTGTATGTACAGTACATGGCTGTGTATGTACAGTACATGGCTGTGTATGTGCAGTACATGGCTGTGTATGTGCAGTACATGGCTGTGTATGTGCAGTACATGGCTGTGTATGTGCAGTACATGGCTGTGTATGTACAGTACATGGCTGTGTATGTGCAGTACATGGCTGTGTATGTGCAGTACATGGCTGTGTATGTGCAGTACATGGCTGTGTATGTGCAGTACATGGCTGTGTATGTGCAGTACATGGCTGTGTATGTACAGTACATGGCTGTGTATGTGCAGTACATGGCTGTGTATGTACAGTACATGGCTGTGTATGTACAGTACATGGCTGTGTATGTACAGTACATGGCTGTGTATGTGCAGTACACGGCTGTGTATGTGCAGTACATGGCTGTGTATGTACAGTACATGGCTGTGTATGTACAGTACATGGCTGTGTATGTGCAGTACATGTCTGTGTATGTGCAGTACATGGCTGTGTATGTGCAGTACATGGCTGTGTATGTACAGTACATGGCTGTGTATGTACAGTACATGGCTGTGTATGTGCAGTACATGGCTCTGTATGTACAGTACATGGCTGTGTATGTACAGTACATGGCTGTGTATGTAGAGTACATGGCTGTGTATGTGCAGTACATGGCTGTGTATGTACAGTACATGGCTGTGTATGTACAGTACATGGCTGTGTATGTGCAGTACATGGCTGTGTATGTACAGTACATGGCTGTGTATGTGCAGTACATGGCTGTGTATGTACAGTACATGGCTGTGTATGTACAGTACATGGCTGTGTATGTACAGTACATTGCTGTGTATGTACAGTACATGGCTGTGTATGTGCAGTACACGGCTGTGTATGTACAGTACATGGCTGTGTATGTACAGTACATGGCTGTGTATGTGCAGTACATGGCTGTGTATGTGCAGTACATGGCTGTGTATGTACAGTACACGGCTGTGTATGTGCAGTACATGGCTGTGTATGTGCAGTACACGGCTGTGTATGTGCAGTACACGGCTGTGTATGTACAGTACACGGCTGTGTATGTACAGTACATGGCTGTGTATGTACAGTACATGGCTGTGTATGTGCAGTACACGGCTGTGTATGTGCAGTACACGGCTGTGTATGTGCAGTACACGGCTGTGTATGTACAGTACATGGCTGTGTATGTACAGTACATGGCTGTGTATGTACAGTACATGGCTGTGTATGTACAGTACATGGCTGTGTATGTACAGTACATGGCTGTGTATGTACAGTACATGGCTGTGTATGTGCAGTACATGGCTGTGTATGTGCAGTACATGGCTGTGTATGTGCAGTACATGGCTGTGTATGTACAGTACATGGCTGTGTATGTACAGTACATGGCTGTGTATGTGCAGTACACGGCTGTGTATGTACAGTACATGGCTGTGTATGTACAGTACACGGCTGTGTATGTGCAGTACATGGCTGTGTATGTGCAGTACATGGCTGTGTATGTACAGTACATGGCTGTGTATGTGCAGTACATGGCTGTGTATGTGCAGTACACGGCTGTGTATGTGCAGTACATGGCTGTGTATGTGCAGTACACGGCGGTGTATGTGCAGTACATGGCTGTGTATGTGCAGTACACGGCTGTGTATGTGCAGTACATGGCTGTGTATGTGCAGTACACGGCTGTGTATGTGCAGTACATGGCTGTGTATGTGCAGTACACGGCTGTGTATGTGCAGTACACGGCTGTGTATGTGCAGTACACGGCTGTGTATGTGCAGTACATGGCTGTGTATGTGCAGTACATGGCTGTGTATGTACAGTACACGGCTGTGTATGTACAGTACATGGCTGTGTATGTACAGTACATGGCTGTGTATGTGCAGTACATGGCTGTGTATGTGCAGTACATGGCTGTGTATGTGCAGTACATGGCTGTGTATGTACAGTACATGGCTGTGTATGTACAGTACATGGCTGTGTATGTACAGTACATGGCTGTGTATGTGCAGTACATGGCTGTGTATGTGCAGTACATGGCTGTGTATGTACAGTACATGGCATGGCTGTGTATGTACAGTACATGGCTGTGTATGTACAGTACATGGCTGTGTATGTGCAGTACATGGCTGTGTATGTACAGTACATGGCTGTGTATGTACAGTACATGACTGTGTATGTACAGTACATGGCTGTGTATGTGCAGTACATGGCTGTGTATGTACAGTACATGGCTGTGTATGTACAGTACATGGCTGTGTATGTACAGTACATGGCTGTGTATGTACAGTACATGGCTGTGTATGTACAGTACATGGCTGTGTATGTGCAGTACATGGCTGTGTATGTGCAGTACATGGCTGTGTATGTGCGTGTGCGTGTGTGCAGTACATGGCTGTGTATGTGCAGTACATGGCTGTGTATGTGCGTGTGTGTGTGCAGTACATGGCTGTGTATGTGCGTGTGTGTGTGTGTGTGTGTGTGTGTGTGTGTGTGTGTGTGTGTGTGTGTGTGTGTGTGTGTGTGTGTGTGTGTGTGTGTGTGTGTATGTGTGTGTATGTGTGTGTGTGTGTGTGTATGTGTGTGCGTGTGTGTGTGCGTGTTCACTGTCAACCACCAACACATTTCCTCTGTGCAGACAGCGCTCCTACCGCACAGTCCAGGAGTGTCGACCACGACCAGCTTGGCTTTACAAGGTTAAATGTGGTCTTGTCCTCAAAGGGCCTGGTCACACACACACAGGGGAAAGGGACACACTCTCCAGACTGCATATCGCCTCTACAAGTTGAACTTCATCAGAACAACACTTTCACACTAGTATGATTTCCATTTTGTATTGATGTGAACGTTTTCTATCATTCTGTCTGTCTCCACTAACACTCTAACGCGGATGGTGCTCGGCGTCTGCTGTAAGCTACAAAGATGTGTGGACTGACCAAGAGTGTGAACTTCTACCAGGCCTCTACTATTGAAGTCTACGGAAGGTCCACCCCTTTCTACCCATGCTCACCTTTGGTAACAACATGCGCACACAACACCTCTGCTCAGAGGACATTCAAGCGTAATTTCATATGGATGCTTCTATTGCCTAGCACTGCTCTTCAAAAGGTGTGTGTGTGTATGTGCGTGTTTTCATGCATGTGTGAACAGAGCAGGGTTCAGTGTTGCCTACACACTCCCCCAGGCTAAACCTCTTACTGAAGACTGAAGTGGGTCATACTGTAACAAAGACACCTTTATGCCCAGCGCAAACACACACACACACACACACACACACACACACACACACACACACACACACACACACACACACACACACACACACACACACACACACACACACACACACACACACACACACACACACACACACACACAAATACAAACACAAACACACACACAAACACACACACACACAAACACACACACAAACACACACACAAACACACACACGTCTCAAAGTGATATCAGGTTTCATGTTCTGTGTTGTCTAAATGTTCTCCTCCTGACACTTTCCCTGCCTGTCTGTCGACACCTGATCTGCTTGTATGGGAGGGAGGGGATGCAGCATACCATAATAACCAGGACCGCTCCACTATTAATTAGAGGTGGGGGGAGCATGGCGTAACTATGGTGACCTCCCTTCACCTCCTGTCCATGTCAGTGTGCCAACCCTGTGGCTTAATCAACGGGCAGGGCTCCTCCCCTGCCCCTCTCCTACCCTCCATTTCCTCCCTGAGTCTGTGGCACCTCTCTCATCATTGGAGAGGGAGGGTGAGGAGAGAGAGGAGGGGTGAGGACTTGATAGAGGGTGAAGAGAGGGGAAGGCAGAGAGGTGTAGGGAGAGGAGAGAAGAGAAGAGAGTAGGAGGAGAGAAGAGAGTAGGAGATGGGAGAGAGTGTGAGGAGAGGGGACAGGGTGAGGAAAGAAGGGGAGGAGAGAGCGGGAGGACAAGGATGGAGGGGTTGATAGGAATACGGTGGGAGATGGAAACTATGAGAGAACGGAGGAGGGGATGTTATCAGTCTTGTGATTGCTTCTAGTCACTCACCATTAGACTGATGTCCTGTGAAACATGATCTGTAGTACCACTGGACTCAGGACTCAAATGTTCTCTCTCTCTCTCTCTCTCTCTCTCTCTCTCTCTCTCTCTCTCTCTCTCTCTCTCTCTCTCTCTCTCTGTCTCTCTCTCTCTCTCTCTCTCTCTCTCTCTCTCTCTCTCTCTCTCTCTCTCGCTGCTAAACTGTGTCCCTGGATTGTGGTGAACTTCAGGGCTGCCTATAACCTGTTTGCTGTCAACGGGATCCTCATCATCCACTGCCTATAATTATAGCTCACTTCCCTGTAGCAAACTTCTGACAATGTTCCATGATTCGCTCATAAGTCATATATGCTAACTGCTGGAGCCATGCCTGCTATGGGTGATTGTTTTTGTGAATGAATGACATATTCACACACACACACACACACACACACACACACACACACACACACACACACACACACACACACACACACACACACACACACACACACACACACACACACACACACACACACACACACACACACACACACACACACACACACACACACACACACACACACACACACACACACAACACACACACACACAAATTTGTGGTAAATAGCGTGGATTTTTATATGCGTTGTGAGCCCAGAGGTTAGAGAGGTCGTGAGCACTGGTTTAACCTGATTTACACACCACTGTGACCTGAAATGAGTACCACATGACCTGACATACATACACATAGACACACCCTCCTCTGTGCCCGGGTCGCCTGTTCAGGTGTTTATGATTTATTCCTAATGAAAGCCCAGGCCACGACCGCAGTCAAAGGTCAGGGGTCGGCCAGTAAATCCTAATGGTTTACTAGAGAGACGGGTGAATCAGGGGCAGGGTGTGGGAACGGTTATACGAGCTAAATTGGAGTTACTCCAAGCATATAGAGTCAGACATTGAGACTGACTGGTGAGAAGTGTACTTTGACTGACTGAGGGAGAATTGTCTGAGAGACTGATGAAGAGATGGAGGGATAGAGCATTAGAATGAAAGAGGCATGGGAGAGTTAGCGATGAAGAAAGTTTGAATAAGGGACTGAGTGTGGGCTGGCAGGGAGTGAGAAAGACGAGTGGAGAGACAGACAGACAGAGAGATATGCAAGGAGGGATGGATTCAGACAGACACTCAAACTGACAGACAGATTGAACCTCTGACCCTATGAAATCTAAGAAGCGGTCTTCCCCCAGAACATTTATTTGGACAATACGCACACTGCCCCCCCCTCCTCTTCAGCCGTTCTTTTGACTTTCTCTCTTTCTTTCTCTTTACATTTGACATTTGACATTTTAGTCATTTAGCAGACACTCTTATCCAGAGCGACTTACAGTAGTGAGTGCATCCATTTTTCATACTGGTCCCCCGTGGGAAACAAACCCATAACCCTGACGTTGTAAGCTCTACAAACGGAGCTACCCCCCCTCTCTCTCTCCTTCTCCCCCTCTATCTCTCTCCCTCTCCTTCTCCCCCTCTCTCTCTCTCTCCTTCTCCCCCTCTATCTCTCTCTCTCTCCTTCTCCCCCTCTATCTCTCTCTCTCTCTCTTCTCCCCCTCTCTCTCTCTCTCCTTCTCCCCCCTCTATCTCTCTCTCCTTCCCCCCTCTATCTCTCTAACCCCATCCCTAACTCTTTCTGCCTCGTTCTAGCAGGATGGAGCTACCCCCCTCTCTCTCTCTCTCCTTCTCCCCCTCTATCTCTCTCCCCCCATCCCTAACTCTTTCTGCATCGTTCTAGCAGGATGGAGCTACCCCCCTCTCTCTCTCTCTCCTTCTCCCCCCCTCTATCTCTCTCCCCCCCATCCCTAACTCTTTCTGCATCGTTCTAGCAGGATGTTGTATCTTGGCGTCTCCTCCTCTCAGAGGTATGTCTGCTGTTGTTCATAAACCATGAAAGCTCTCCTCAGATTCCTCTGTCTGGTGTGGTGAAACGTCCCTCCCTCCCCTCCCAACACACACACACACTTTTACGTCTTGATGCTGAGTTTCTCAACCCAGGGTGGCGTTTTGGTTGGCCGGCCCATTCAGGACCCCGGCCGTCGCACTGAGGGTTTTGGACTTCTCCTCTGTCACCCCTCAGGAGGTGTAGGTGTGTGTGTGTGTGTGTGTGTGTGTGTGTGTGTGTGTGTGTGTGTGTGTGTGTGTGTGTGTGTGTGTGTGTGTGTGTGTGTGTGTGTGTGTGTGTGTGCGTCCATGATGTGCTGGTGTGCATGCGGGTATGTGTGTGTGGCTATAATGGACTCTCCCATCCCTCACAGCACATTTCATGTCCTTTATAAACTCATAAAACCACAGGGAATTCAACTCTATTAAAAAAATATATATAATTGAGTGGTGCAAAGTACTGGAACTATGTGTGTGTGTTTCTGTGTGTGTGTGTGTGTGTGTGTGTGTGTGTGTGTGTGTGTGTGTGTGTGTGTGTGTGTGTGTGTGTGTGTGTGTGTGTGTGTGTGTGTGTGTGTGTGTGTGCGTGCGCGTGCGCGTGCGCGTGCGTGTGCGTGTGTGTGTGTGTGTGTCGCATGCCGTGGGTATGTCCATGCGTGAGCGTGAGCATGTGCATGTATTTGTTTGATATTAAAGAGCCATTCATTACCTGCCTGCTGCCCCTCCCTGCTACAGCGCCACACGGTCATTAGTCACTAATGGAGCTGGGAGAAGATGATGTAAGAAGGTTCTGTAGCGATGACATCACCGCATCCTCCAACTCCACCCCAACATTCAGGAAACACTGTGATGCCATTGTTCCACCGTGCCACCGTGACCTGGTTGAGTGAGTGCGTCATAACCGAATACATTTTAGTTTTAAAAACTGAATAACCACAATGCAGCAGCAGTATAGTACAGCCTTGGAACATTTATACGTAGACTGTGACAGGTGTAGCCGATCAAGACTACATTTAATTTTTTACTCTGGTGGAATGCTGCACAGACATGAAAAAAAGTGAATGTGTCTGTGACTGTCGCAACATCCGTTGTCGTGGTTACCGGGCTGCTACAGCAACAAGTCCAAATCCATCTGTGACGAGAGCTGCAGGAGTTCTAAAATTCTCAGACAGAATGACCTACTTTTATTTCGGCGCACTCACAACCATAAGCTATTTTCTGTCAACTCGCCATCATTACCTTGTAAATAATGAAGTTGACGTGGGGTTCTTTTCCTGTAATAATGAATCAAAAGTAACTACATTTAAGACGTTGTCAGCTATACTCTGGTCATTATTTGAACTGCCTAACCTGCTAGCTAGTATTCGGTTTTTCTTAGTTTCTTCCTAAGATAAAAGAAATGGGATGCTTGAAAATAATGTTAAGGATTTCTTCTTGGAAATGTACTTAACTTTAGGACAGCTAAACCCTTGTGACAAATGGATACTTTTGTACCCATTAATGTTTTCTTGCGCCACGGCCACAGACACATGTGGCTTCCGGACATTTAAATATAGAAAACTAATTAAACTATTATCCTGCTAGCTAGTAATTAACAATACATTGTGTTAAATAGCTTGCGTTATTTTTTGTATTTATTATTTATTTATTTCACCTTTATTTAACCAGGCAGGTAAGTTCTCATTTGCAACTGCGACCTGGCCAAGATAAAGCATAGCAGTGTGAACAGACAACACAGAGTAAACAATTAACAAGTCAATAACACAGTAGAAAAAGGGGAGTCTATATACATTGTGTGCAAAAGGCATGAGGAGGTAGGCGAATAATTAACATTTTGCAGATTAACACTGGAGTGATAAATGATCAGATGGTCATGTACATGTAGAGATATTGGTGTGCAAAAGAGCAGAAAAGTAAATAAATAAAAACAGTATGGGGATGAGGTAGGTAAAAATGGGTGGGCTATTTACCAATAGACTATGTACAGCTGCAGCGATCAGTTAGCTGCTCAGATAGCAGATGTTTGAAGTTGGTGAGGGAGATAAAAGTCTCCAACTTCAGCGATTTTGCAATTCGTTCCAGTCACAGGCAGCAGAGAACTGGAACGAAAGGCGGCCAAATGAGGTGTTGGCTTTAGGGATGATCAGTGAGATACACCTGCTGGAGCGCGTACTACGGATGGGTGTTGCCATCGTGACCAGTGAACTGAGATAAGGCGGAGCTTTACCTAGCATTGACTTGTAGATGACCTGGAGCCAGTGGGTCTGGCGACGAATATGTAGCGAGGGCCAGCCGACTAGAGCATACAGGTCGCAGTGGAGGGTGGTATAAGGTGCTTTAGTGACAACACGGATGGCACTGTGATAAACTGCATCCAGTTTGCTGAGTAGAGTGTTGGAAGCAATTTTGTAGATGACATCGCCGAAGTCGAGGATCGGTAGGATAGTCAGTTTTACTAGGGTAAGTTTGGCGGCGTGAGTGAAGGAGTTTTTTTTTGCGGAATAGAAAGCCGACTCTAGATTTGATTTTCGATTGGAGATGTTTGATATGAGCCTGGAAGGAGAGTTTACAGTCTAGCCAGACACCTAGGTACTTATAGATGTCCACATATTCAAGGTCGGAACCATCCAGGGTGGTGATGCTGGTCAGGCGTGCGGGTGCAGGCAGCGAACGGTTGAAAAGCATGCATTTGGTTTTACTAGCGTATAAGAGCAGTTGGAGGCCACGGAAGGAGTGTTGTATGGCATTGAAGCTCGTTTGGAGGTTAGATAGCACAGTGTCCAAGGACGGGCCGGAAGTATATAGAATGGTGTCGTCTGCGTAGAGGTGGATCAGGGAATCGCAAGCAGCAAGACCAACATCATTGATATATACAGAGAAAAGAGTCGGCCCGAGGCTTGAACCTTGTGGCACCCCCATAGAGACTGCCAGAGGACCGGACGGCATGCCCTCCGATTTGACACACTGAACTCTGTCTGCAAAGTAGATGGTGAACCAGGCCAGGCTGTTCTTAGTTCTGCATTTTTTTAACGTAGCATGCTTATCTAAAATGGTGAGGAAGTTACTTTTAAAGAATGACCAGGCATCCTCAACTGACGGGATGAGGTCAATGTCCTTCCAGGATACCCGGGCCAGGTCGATTAGAAAGGCCTGCTCACAGAAGTGTTTTAGGGAGCGTTTGACAGTGATGAGGGGTTGTCGTTTGACTGCGGCTCCGTAGCGGATACAGGCAATGAGGCAGTGATCGCTGAGATCCTGGTTGAAGACAGCGGAGGTGTATTTGGAGGGCCAGTTGGTCAGGATGATGTCTATGAGGGTGCCCTTGTTTACAGATTTAGGGTTGTACCTGGTGGGTTCCATGATGATTTGTGTGCGATTGAGGGCATCTAGCTTAGATTAAAGGACTGCCGGGGTGTTAAGCATATCCCAGTTTAGGTCACCTAACAGAACAAACTCTGAAGCTAGATGGGGGGCGATCAATTCACAAATGGTGTCCAGGGCACAGCTGGGAGCTGAGGGGGGTCGGTAGCAGGCGGCAACAGTGAGAGACGTATTTCTGTAGAGAGTAATTTTCAAAATTAGTAGTTCGAACTGTTTGGGTATGGACCTGGAAAGTATGGTATTACTTTGCAGGCTATCTCTGCAGTAGACTGCAACTCCTCCCCCTTTGGCAGTTCTATCTTGACAGAAAATGTTTTGGTTGGGTATGGAAATCTCAGAATTTTTGGTGGCCTTCCTGAGCCAGGATTCAGACACGGCAAGGACATCAGGGTTAGCAGAGTGTGCTAAAGCAGTGAGTAAAACAAACTTAGGGAGGAGGCTTCTGATGTTGACATGCATGAAAACAAGGCTTTTTCGATCACAGAAGTCAACAAATGAGGGTGCCTGGGGACGTGCAGGGCCTGGGTTAACCTCCACATCACCCGTGGAACAGAGGAGGAGTAGAATGAGGGTGCGGCTAAAGGCTATCAAAACTGGTCGCCCAGAGCGTTGGGGACAGAGAATAAAAGGAGCAGATTTCTGGGCATGGTAGAATATATTCAGGGCATAATGCGCAGACAGGGGTATGGTGGGGTGCGTGTACAGCGGAGGTAAGCCCAGGCACTGGGTGATGATGAGAGAGGTTGTATCTCTGGACATGCTGGTTGTAATGGGTGAGGTCACCGCATGTGTGGGAGGTGGGACAAAGGAGGTATCAGGGGTATGAAGAGTGGAACTAGGGGCTCCATTGTAAACTAAAACAATGATAACTAACCTGAACAACAGTATACAAGGCATATTGACATTTGAGAGAGACATACAGCGAGGCATACAGTAATCACAGGTGTTGAATTGGGAGAGCTAGCTAAAACAGTAGCTAAAACAGTAGGTGAGACAACAACAGCTAATCAGCTAGCACAACAACAGCAGGTAAAATGGCGTAGGCTAGGCAGAGGGGGGTCGTATTAACTACACACAGAGCCTGAGTGAGGCTGGGGCCGACAGATAAACATAAACAAGCAGAATGGAGTACCGTGATTAATGGACAGTCCAGCATGCATCAGCTATGTAGCCAAGTGATCAGTGTCCAGGGGGCAGCGGTGGATGGGGCAGGGAAGCTAGACTGGCGAGTATTATCCAGGTTTAAAAACTGGCTGGCTGTGCAGAAGGTAAAAGGTAAAAGCCGCTAGCAGTGGCTAACAATGACTAAATAGCTTGTAGCTGGTTAGCTGGTTAGCTTCTGGAGGTTCTTGAGTGTGTTCTAAAAATAAAAATAATAGCGATTCCGTATCACATTGGGTGAGGCAGGTTACCGGAAGGTATAAACAAATTAAAAATCGAAAAGAGATTGAAAGTAAATATGGGTCCAGTGAGTGGTTGGGACGCGACGATTCAGACGGTTAGCAGGCCTGTGCTAACAAGCTAACAGTTAGTAGGCCGGGGCTAAACAAGGTAGCAGTTAGCAGGCCGAATTAGCAAGCAAGGAGATAGCAAGGGCTAGAAAGTTAGCCTTTGGGGGACGTCGCGATGGGGTGAGTCTGTTTATGCCTCTTCATGCGGTGACATTGATAGACCGGTCGAGGGTCCGGATATTGTAGCCCAGGAGTATGCTTCGGTGGTAGCACAGGAGCTCTGGCCGGGCTAGCTTCAAGCTAAGTGGATGGAAACGCTAGCCAGGAGTAATCATCCGGGGTTGCGGTTAGCTAGTTAGCTAGTTGTGAAGATCCAGCTGAAAATGTTCCGTTTGCGGTGGGAATCCGGTGGGAATCCGGGGTTAAAAAAATAATAGGTCCGTTATGCTCTGGTTAGAGTCGCGTTGTTCGAACTGGCGAGAGCTTTCCGAGCTAAAGGTTCGCTGATGACCGGTTAGCTGAAGAACGCTAGCAATGGTTTGCTGACTGATAGCTGGTAGTTAGCTGGCTAGCTTCAGTTGAGGGGTTCCGGATCCGAAGTAAATATAAATACTTTAGAAAAAAAAGCAGATCCGCGCTACATTGGGTGAGGCGGGTTGCAGGAGAGTATTTAGATGTTGAGGTTTAGCAAAATGTTTTACAAGATATACGAAGAAAAATATGTAAAAAAACAATATATACAAGAGACACGACACGACAAGACGTCTGACTGCTACGCCATCTTGGTTAGCCAAGTTCTTCTTTGCGAATTGACGAGCTAACTTAGATAATGTTAACGTTGTTAGCTATGTTGGCTATAATGTTGCTACGCGTTAGCTAGCTAATGTTGTTACCTAACTTACCGGTCACGCAGTCCCTCTACCACCATCTCTCTTATCAGGGACAACACCTTCTCCTCCAGCTGGTCCACATGAATGGTCTCTCAGCTCCCTTCTTCTTAGCAGCCGACTTAATGTCAGACCAGCAGCATCACTGTCCCTTGCCATACCCCAACGGCAGAGGCAGACTCGGCCACTCTTGCCCATCCTCTCTTTTTGGTCTCGGTCGACAGTGACCCCGCAGTCTTTGAGTGTCCCCAACAGCAACCTTTTCCAGTCTGCTATTTCCTCCATCATCACTTGTTTTCTGAAGTTTCTATTGCGCTTTCCTTGGTTATCCATTTTTGTTTTTATATAAGTCTGATGGGTATATTGTGTGAAAAAAATCTAGTTTATTTTTCTACGTGAAGTGTTTGTGGGCCAAAAAAAAGAATTATCTTGAGACATAAAGGAGATAAATAAATGAAATTAAATGGAAATCTCAGCATTTTATTATAGTGGGCCAAATCCTATCATCCCTGTCAAATAGGCTTATTTATTGGTTTCAAGCACGTCACTAATGTCAATGCCACAAAATAAGATATTTACAAAGTTCTTAGGAAAGATATTTACGAAGTTCCTAAGAAAACAATGAATTCCCTAAGAACATTTTGAGGAATTACACTTCCATCTTCCGCTACTCCACCTCTGGTCCACCCGCTACGCCATCATTGACTTGAATGGGGCTGCAAGTTCTATTCATACAATTTCTATGGCAGCTCATGCAGTCAGGACCATCATCCAAAATTCCATGACCGTCACAGCTCTAGCATGCGTGTGTGTGTGTGCGTGTATGTGACGACGGTTGGCCCTATCTATTTGAGGCAGTTTTTCCAGAATGATCCAAAACATTGAGTCCCACTGCCATTGGCCTCTGTCTGTCTGCCTGGGCACCAGTCACACCAGTAACTGTTCTGATGTAGTGTGGTCTGATGTTGTGACTACTAGGAAAGAAAAAACTTGGAAGGGTGACCTGACCACACACACACTCTCTCTCTGACTGCCGTCTGCAATGTTCACTTCTATCCTTCTTTCTTTATTGTATTTCTGCTGAGGTTGCCACAGTGAACAAAGAGCATCTCTCTCTTTCTCTCTCTACCTCTCACCCTTCTCCGTTCCTTTGCTGTCGTTCAGTGAACAAAGAGCTATGTTTCCAGGTCAGCTCAAAGCTAGGATGATGAGTTAATCCCAGGTGGCATTTATCTTCAGGATTCTCTTACCTCGTCTCCTAAACACCTGCCTGTTCCACCAATAAACAGGGGAATCCTATTGTTCTGTTGTAGAAAGGTTCTGCGATCAGAACTCAGGAAAGTTGAGAAGGAAAAATAACCTTTGAACTAATCCAGCATGAACCAAAGCAAACAATGAATCACTCCATATCTCCCGGCCTGGGTGGTTTACACCGCTGCTAGGCTGCTAGCTCTAGAATGGTTAGCTTAGCCAGTTAGCCATAACAAACGTAGCTTGTTTACTGATACGGTGTGGGGATTAGCACGCCACACACACAGTTAATGGACTCCATATTGGCCCTGTAATAAGATACACAGCAGTCTTACTGAGTTGCTCACACAGAGTAGCTTAGGACCCTACAGGATCATTGACTAGCACTGAATCCTTTTAAAACTTCTGTCTGACTGACAATTCTCAGTCTGTCGGTCTCGTTTGATGTCTGTCCGATTGGCTTCATACTAGTATGTATCAGCTCTCAGGTATCAGTCTCTCAGCACACTTCAAATCAAATACAAGTGTATTTGTCAGGTACACAGATTTACAGGTGTTATAGTGCGTGCAATGAAATGCTCATGTTACAACAGTGCATTAGAAAGGGAAAGGGGGATACCTAGTCAGTTGCACAACTGAATGGCTTCAACTGAAATGTGTCTTCCGTATTTAACCCTTCTGAATCAGAGAGGTGCGGGGGGCATTTAACCCTTCTGAATCAGAGAGGTGCAGGGGGGCATTTAACCCTTCTGAATCAGAGAGGTGCGGGGGGGCATTTAACCCTTCTGAATCAGAGAGGTGCGGGGGGGCATTTAACCCTTCTGAATCAGAGAGGTGCGGGGGGGCATTTAACCCTTCTGAATCAGAGAGGTGCGGGGGGGCATTTAACCCTTCTGAATCAGAGAGGTGCGGGGGGCATTTAACCCTTCTGAATCAGAGAGGTGCGGGGGGGCATTTAACCCTTCTGAATCAGAGAGGTGCGGGGGGGCATTTAACCCTTCTGAATCAGAGAGGTGCGGGGGCATTTAACCCTTCTGAATCAGAGAGGTGCGGGGGCATTTAACCCTTCTGAATCAGAGAGGTGCGGGGGGGCATTTAACCCTTCTGAATCAGAGAGGTGCGGGGGCATTTAACCCTTCTGAATCAGAGAGGTGTGGGGGCATTTAACCCTTCTGAATCAGAGAGGTGCGGGGGGCATTTAACCCCTCTGAATCAGAGAGGTGCGGGGGGGGGCTGCCTTAATCGACATCCATGTCTTCGGCGCCCGGGAACAGTGGGTTAATTGCCTTGCTCAGGGGGCCAGAACGACAGATTTTTACCTTGTCTGCTCGGGGATTCGATCCAGCAGCCTTTCGGTTATTGCCCCAATGTTCAATACAAATACACAAACTAAATGCTACATTTACATGAAGTACATTTGTGGTGCTTGCTTTAGCTCTTTAAAGGTATTTTTAGTGGTAGTGGAAGAAGTTCAAAACGTTTAACTTGACTAGTTAAAAGCAAAGCAGTTACATATAGTCAAAGTTACATTTTGAAAGAAATATACTATATATTTTGAAAGAAATATACTATATATACTATAATATACTATATACTATATCATTGTCTGTCTACATGTAGTTATATTTTACCCTCTCTAATGGTCTGTAGGCTGCCTTGCACGGTAGTAAACCCCCATCTGGTTGGCGATCCTGTTGTGCTTTTCAGACTAGGAAACATCATCTTCAACCTAGCTAGGAACACGGAAGTAGGATTAGAGATGACTTTGTTTTCATTTCAAACATTATTTTTGTGGAGTAAAGAACGACATGCTGACTACACGACTCGTTCGAATTATAATGTCTAAACTACAAGTGGTGCGGTGTGAAAACTGAAAGAAGAAAGACATGACAAAGCGGTCTTCTGTCAGAAGATGGGAATAAAAGGTAGGATCCTGTGCAATAATTTACACGTAGATGTTAACTGATGTTAATTATGTTAACTGATGTGGCTCGTGCAATGGAATATCTTTTGGTAATATCAGTTGAGTTGAATCAACAAATCTCAGCACATATTTTAGCACAAATTTGACTTCCTGCTTTGCAATGACAGCCAGTCCACCTATTATGCCATCATGACTTGAATGGGGACGCCAGCTATGTTTACACTATTTCCATGGCAGGAGGCAAAGCTCACTCTACATTCAAGATTTTATTTGAATGATGATGTAATGATCAAACAATAGAATACTGTAGGAAACGCACAGCTGTTCAAGGTCAGATGTTATTATATTGGACTCACCTTGCCATGTGCAGTGTAACTTTGTGGTCCTTCTGTGGCTCAGTTGGTAGAGCATGGCGCTTGTAACGCTAGGGTAGTGGGTTCGATCCCGGGACAACCCATACGTAGAATGTATGCACACATGACTGTAAGTCGCTTTGGATAAAGCGTCAGCTAAATGGCATATATTATTATTATTATATTTAGTCAGATGCTCTGTCCTTCTCTCTGCTGTAAATCCATTCATCCATTCAATCTTTGTTAATTAACATCCTGTTTCTGGTTGTTGTGGTCCATCATAAAAAGCAGTGAATGTTGAAAGGAGAGAAAATATATCATAGTTTTGCAACTTTTGGGAGGGATTTCTGAATTTGAAGACTTGCTATTGTGGTGGAAGGGAGGAACGCGCGAGGAATTAAAAGTTTTAGGCGATTATTAGGGAAGATAAATATGGTGCATCTAGTGATGACAGTTTTTTTAAATAAAATGTTGTGGTAAATGAAGTAGTTGAACTTCAATAACTTTTTGTCTAACTGGTTGGGAAAATGGTCAAAGTAGCTGATTTGTGTCAAACAGTTGAATTGTTCATAGGGAATGGAATGCTTACTTGTTTTATTAGTCGTATATATACGAGATACACATGGAATGCTTGCAGGTTCCTTCTCGACAATGCAACAACAATAAGAAACAATAAAAGATAAGAATACGAACAGTAAATGACTCAGTTGTCACGCCCTGACCTTAGAGCTTTTATGTCTCTATGTTGGTTTGGTCAGGGTGTGATTTGGGTGGGCATTCTATGTTCCATTTTCTATGTTTCCTTACAGAACTGTTAGTTTTGTTCAAGTGTTTTAATAAAATATCATGAACACGTACCACGCTGCGCTTTGGTCCAATCATTTACAGCAAGAGGAGAGTGACATCAGAAGGATGAAAATGAAATCAAACTTTATTTGTCACGTGTGTCGAATACAACAAGTGTAGACCTTACCGTGAAATGCTTACTTACAAGCCCTTAACCAACAGTGCAGTTCAAGAAGAGTTAAGAAAATATTTACCAAATAAGCTAAAGTAAAACATTTAAAATAATAAAAAGTAACACAATAATATAACCATAATGAGGCTAAATAGAGGATACCGGTACTGAGTCAGTGTGTGGGGATACAGGTTAGTTGAGGTAATCTGTACATGTAGATAGTAGTAAAGTGACTATGCATAGATAATAAACAGCGAGTAACAGCAGTGTACAAAACTAATGGAAGGGGGTCCATGTAATTGTCTAGTGGCCATTTGATTAATTGTTCAGCAGTCTTATGGCTTGGAGGTAGAAGCTGTTAAGGAGCCTTTTGGTCCAAGACTTGGCGCTCCGATACCGCTTCTTGCCACGTGGTAGCAGAGAAAACAGTCTATGACTTGGGTGACTGAAGTATCTGACAATTTTATGGGCTTTCCTCTGACACCACCTATTATATAGGTCCTGGATGGCAGGAAGCTTGGCCCCAGTGATGTACTGGGCCATACGCACTACACTCTGTAGCGCCTCATGGTCATATGCCGAGCAGTTGCCATACCAGGCGGTGATGCAACCAATCAGGATGCTCTCGGTGGTGCAGCTGAAGAACTTTTTGAGGATCTGGGGACCCAAGCCAAAACATTTCAGTCTCCTGAGGGGGAAAAGGTTTTGTTGTGCCCTCTTCAAGACTGTGTTGGTGTGTTTGGGCCATGATATTTTGTTGGAGATGTCGACACCAAGGAACTTGAAACTCTCACTCTCCCACTGCAGCCCCATTGATGTTAATGGGGGCCTGTTCGGCCTTTTCCTGTAGTCCACGATCAGCTCCTTTGTAAAATACACACATTAGAATTTGTATAATACCGGACGGCACAATTTATAGTCCAATATGTAAATGTGTATTAGGGATTGGGGGCAGTGTATAAAGTGAGCAGTATAATATGAGTCTGGTAGCAGAAGTTGTGGTGTGTGTGTGTGTGTGTGTGTGTGTGTGTAGCATGAATGTGCATTCAGAAAGTATTCAGACCCCTTCACTTTTTCCACATTTTGTTACTTTACAGCCTTATTTTGAAATTGATTAAATTATATACATTTTTCTTATCAATCTACACATAATACCCTATAATCACAAAACGAAACAGGTTTTTAAATCATTTTGCAAATATTTACAAATTATTTGTAAGTATTCAGACCCTTTGCTCTGAAACTCAAAATAGAGCTCAGATTCATCCTGTTTCCATTGATCATCCTTGAGATGTTTCTACAACTTGATTGGAATTAATTCAATTGATTGGACATTATGTGGAAAGGCACACATCTGTCTATATAAGGTCCCCCAGTGGACAGTGCATGTCAGAGCAAAAACCAAGCCATGAGGTCGAAGGAATTGTCCATAGAGCTCCGAGACAGGATTGTGTGGAGGCACATATCTGGAGAATGGTACCAAAAAATTTCTGCAGCATTGAAGGTCCCCAAGAACACAGTGGCCTCCATCATTCTTAAATGCAAGAAGTTTGGAACCACCAAGACTCTTTCTAGAGCTGTCCACACGGCTAAACTGAGCAATTGGGGAGAAGGGCCTTGGTCAGGGAGGTGACCAAGAACCCAACGGCCAATCTGATAGAGCTCCAGAGTTCCTCAGTGGAGATGGAAGAACCTTCCAGAAGGAAAACCATGCATGCAGCACTCCACCAATCAGGCCTTTCTGGTAGAGTGGCCAGACGGAAGCCACTCCTCAGTAAAAGGTACATTACTGCCTGCTTGAAGTTTGCCAAAAGGTACCTAAAGGACTCTCAGACCAAGAGAAACAAGATTCTCTGGTCTGATGAAACCAAGATTGAACTCTTTGGCCTGAATGCAGGCACCGCTTATATCTCGCCAATACCATCCGTATAGTGAAGCAAGGCAGGGAATTGATTGGGAGTCTCATAGTGCGGGGCACAATTGTCCCAGCTTCGTCCTGGTTTGGCCGTGGTAGGCCGTCTTTGTAAATAAGAATATGTTCTTAAATGACTTGCCTAGTTAAATAAATAAAAAAAATAAAACAAATGGAGGTGGCAGCATCATGCTGTGGGGATGTTTCCAGAGCTCTCAGGACATCTTACAGATTACTGCACCTGTACAGCCCAACTATAATTTAGCCCAAACAACTACCTCTTTCCCAACTGTATTTTATTTATTTATTTATTTTGCTCCTTTGCACCCCATTATTTTTATTTCTACTTTGCACATTCTTCCATTGCAAAACTACCATTCCAGTGTTTTACTTGCTATATTGTATTTACTTTGCCACCATGGCCTTTTTTGCCTTTACCTCCCTTCACCTAATTTGCTCACATTGTATATAGACTTGTTTATACTGTATTATTGACTGTATGTTTGTTTTACTCCATGTGTAACTCGTTGTATCTGTCGAACTGCTTTGCTTTATCTTGGCCAGGTCGCAATTGTAAATGAGAACTTGTTCTCAACTTGCCTACCTGGTTAAATAAAGGTGAAATAAAATAAAATAAAAACATCAGACTGGGGAAAGGGTTCATCTTCCAACAGGAAGGGAAAGTCTCTGCATGTCCTTGAGTGAACCAGCCAGAGCTCAGACTTGAAGACTTGAACCCGATCGAACACCTCTGGAGAGACATGAAAATAGCTGTGCAGCGACGCTCCCCATCCAACTGGACAGAGCTTGAGAGGATCTGCAGAGAAGAATGGGAGAAACCCCCAAAATATAGGTGTGCCAAGCTTGTAGCGTCACACCCAAGACCTGGAATGCATTTAAATTAATCAACCAGCTTCATAAGGTAGTAGTAGTTTCAATTAACAGATGTGCCTTGTTAAAAGTTATTTTGTGGAATTTCTTTCCTTCTTAATGCATTTGAGACAATCAGTTGTGTTGTGACAAGGTAGGGGTGGTATACAGAAGATAGCCCTATTTGGTAAAAGACCAAGTCCATATTATCCAATCAAATGTATTTTATATTGCCCTTTGTACATCAGCTGATATCTCAAAGTGTTGTACAGAAACCCAGCCGAAAACCCCAAACAGCAAGCAATGCAGGTGTAGAAGCACGGTGGCTAAAAAAACTCCCTAGAAAGGCCAAAACCTAGGAAGAAACCTAGAGAGGTACCAGGCTATGTGAGGTGGCCAGTCCTCTTCTGGCTGTGCCGGGTGGAGATTATAACAGAACATGGCCAAGATGTTCAAATGTTCTTAAATGACCAGCATGGTCCAATAATAATAAGGCAGAACAGTTGAAACTGGAGCAGCAGCTCGGCCAGGTGGACTGGGGACAGCAAGGAGTCATCGTGTCAGGTAGTCCTGAGGCATGGTCCTAGGACTCAGGTCCTCCGAGAGAGAGAAAGAAAGAGAGAAAGAGAATTAGAGAGAGCATACTTAAACTCACACAGGACACTGTATAGGACAGGAGAAGTACTCCAGATATAACAAACTGACCCTAGCCCCCGACACATAAACTACTGCAGCATAAATACTGGAGGCTGAGACAGGAGGGGTCAGGAGACACTGTGGCCCCATCCGAGGACACCCCCGGACAGGGCCAAACAGGAAGGATATAACCCCACCCACTTTGCCAAAGCACAGCCCCCACACCACTAGAGGGATATCTCATGTCAAGAACAGCTCAAATAAGCAAAGACAAACGACAGTCCATAATTTCATTTAAGACATGAAGGTCAGTCAATGCGGAAAATTTCAAGAACTTTGAAAGTTTCTTCAAGTGCAGTCGCAAAAACCATCAAGCGATATGATGAAACTGGCTCTCGTGAGGACCGCCACAGGAAAGAAAGGAAGACCGAGAGTTACCTCTGCTTCAGAGGAGTTAACTGCACCTCAGAATGCAGCCCAAATAAATGCTTCACAGAGTTCAAGTAACAGACACATCTCAACATCAACTGTTCAGAGGAGACAGCGTGAACTGCGTCTTCATGGTCGATTTTCTGCAAAAAACACTACTGAAGAACACTAATAATAAGAAGAAACTTTATTGGGCTTAGAAACACAAGCAATGGACATTAGACTGGTGGGAATCTGTCCTTTGGTCTGATCAGTCCAAATTTGAGATTTCTGATTCCGACCTCCACGGCTTTGTGAGACGTAGAGTAGGTGAACACTTAACCAGTATGGCTACCATAGCATTCTGCAGCGATACGCCTTCCCATCTGGTTTGAGCTTAGTGGGACTATCATTTGTGACCGACCGGCTCAAATCGGTGTCATGTAGCAATATTTTAATTTTTATTTTATTTTAATTTTTTTAAAGACTCACATCTTCCAAATGGAATATCATACACTACAGTTGAGGAACAATGGGAAAGTAAATTTGCTTTGAAAGTTGATAAACTCATAAACTCACTTTTTATCAAATGGCCTTTGAATGTTTTGGTACTACTATTGGAGAGCCCTTCTTTGTTGACACCCATTCGGCATCGTTCACACCATCTTAAGCTTTCGCCCCACCAATCTCTTTTAAAGGCACCCGCGACAGCAAAGACTGCTACCAGGTGAGAGGATTCTTGCTGGCTAATAGTCTTGTACAGTTTTCTGAGTGCCGCCCTGGTGTTTGCTTGTGGCGGTATGTACACAGCTGTGATAATACCACAAGTGAATCCCTTTTGCGTATAGTGGGGTTGGCATTTTAGCATCAGAAACTCAAGGTCAGATGAACAAGAGCTCGCAATGTTGGAAGTCTGGGAGTTGATGATGTCACAATGGGACGTTTAGAATGTTGAAGAAATCCCATGAAAGCTTAGTAGTTTAAAAAGTCTAAAATATATCAAAAGTTGTATACAAGTGCACTGGTCCTGTCAATGGCGGGTGTAAGAGGAGTAGCATTCCAAATAATAAGAATAAGAAGTATTACAAATATTTCAGAGGGGACTCTTGCTTCGCAAGCCCCACTAATAATCCCAGAGACCACCCTTACCCTTCTCAGACCACCCTTACCCCTCTTACTCCCCTCTGAGAGCTCTAATTCCCTTGTTTGTTTGGTGATAATTTAAGGAAGCCTAAACATGAGGTGAACTGTGGCCAGTTGAAGACGAGAGACTGTCAGACAGACACCTCAGAGGACAGGTGTTGACAGAACTCTCGTCAGCCTCACCCTCTCTCTCCCCTCTCTTTCCCCTCTTTTCCCCTCTCGCCCACCTCCTCCAGCCACCCTACTCTCACCTTCCCACCTGCCTTTCCTCCTCTCGCCTCTCACCAGCCTCCCTCCCTCCCTCCCCCACCCACCCTCTTACCCACCTGTCCCTCCCTTCCTCCTCTCAACCGCCTCACTCTCTCTCCTCCTCTAATGAACTTGGAGGTAAGCCTCCACGCTCTCCTCGCTCTCACCGCCCCCAGGGGCATCTTCACTCAGCACCACACCTGTGTTTGTGTTGCCGAGCAGGTTGCCACGGTAACTACAAATCAGGATGACTGAGGAGATGCTTTTCGAGGTGCTAATGAACTCGGAGGTAAGGAAATCTCCCCTCGATCTTCTCTGAGCCTTGGCGTGGCGCAGGCAGATTTTGTATTATTGGCCAGATAGAATTAGACGTTTTGTCTCTGGGTCAAGCACACTGTCTGTCTAATTCTCTCTCCGTTCTGTTCTGTCGTGTGTTCAGTCATGCGAGAAACATGCCACATCTCTTTCTTCTTTTCTCTCTCTCCCTTTCACTGTCTCAATCTCAGTCTCTGTCTCTGTCGCTCTCTGTATCTCTCTCTCTACCCCTGTTCTCTCCCTCCTTACCCTCCCAATCTTTCTTCTTTTCTCTCTCCCCTTTTCACTGTCTCAATCTCAGTCTCTGTCTCTGTCGCTCTCTGTATCTCTCTCTACCCCCTGTTCTCTCCCTCCTTACCCTCCCAATCTTTCTTCTTTCTCTCTCTCCCTTTTCACTGTCTCAATCTCAGTCTCTGTCTCTGTCGCTCTCTGTATCTCTCTCTCTACCCCCTGTTCTCTCCCTCCTTACCCTCCCAATCTTTCTTCTTTTCTCTCTCTCCCTTTCACTGTCTCAATCTCAGTCTCCGTCTCTGTCGCTCTCTGTATCTCTCTCTCTACCCCCTGTTCTCTCCCTCCTTACCCTCCCAATCTTTCTTCACACCTCCACAGATCCACTCTCTCACTCGATCTCATTACATCACACCTGAGAAGATTTAGAGAGCAGCTAACTCCCTCTCTTTCTCTCTCTCTGTCTCCAGTATCCCCCTTTCTTTCTCTTTCTTTCTCTTCACATCCTCGCTGTCTCTCTCCCTCTCCTCCCTTCACTCCCTCCCACCCTTCCTTCCCTCCAGTTGAGTCAGCCCTGAGTGAGAGGTTGATTCTCTCAGGTGTGAACAGACATTCTCTTGGCGGAGAGAGAGAAAGAGAGGATAAATTACCTTGGATGAAATACAATTCTTTTCTCAATTTGAAACTCTGGATCTGTCAGGATCTAAGTTGTACAATGATGGCTGACAGTTCCTTGGCCCGGCCGCGTGAGTGTGTGCATGTACGTGTGTGCGTGTGTCCAAGTACCCAATGTTCAGATATATCAGCCACACTGCACTCCAAGTTCCTATTAGTCAGCTACTCCAGTCATAAGTCACTATTGATGACAAGAGTGATAGAGGCCACTGAAAGGTTTATGAAGAAACCTTTACATAGAAATCCAGCTAATTTATTCCCTGTATTAGCTGTGTATGTACTCATACTGAGGTTAGTTAGGGGTAAATAAGGGTCGGTTCAAATCCCTACCTGTGCGGGGGTGGGGGGAATAGTAAGACTGGGGGAGGGATTTCACATGGAATCTTCCACTAAGCCACTCACCTCCTGGGCCCTTGCTCCCTGACATCAATGTTTAATGGGATTTGTGCTCTGGAACCCCTCTGTTGTTGAAACTTCAATGTTTCCACGACAACTCAGCAGCATTCAATTCAAACTCCAAAGCAGCAGTTACTTTTTAAAAATGCTTTTTTCCCTCGTCCGGAGTCAATGTCATTTTTTTCACAACATACATGGCTAGTTCAAACAGGTTCAAGGAAAGGTAGCAGTCATGTCAGATAGCTGGAATAGTTGTGATTTTGTTTGCTATTGTAAATGAAAGCATTGTTCAATCCACTCTGAAGAAAAATATCCATGAAACATGTCAAGTATTGGTCCCATGTTTCATTCACTGGGAAAAAAACGCTCCAAAAACGTATTTGTCTCGAACTTTTGTGAGCGGTTTTCCTTTGCCAAGAGAATCCATCCACCTGACAGGTGTGGTATATCAAGAAGCTGATTAAACCTCATGATCATTACACAGGTGCACCTTGTGCTGGGGACAATAAAAGGCCACTTTAAAATGTGCAGTTTTGTCACACAACACAATGTCACAAGTTTTGCGAATGGCGCGCAATTGGCCTGCTGACAGCTCAAAGCTGTTGCCAGAGGATTTAATGTTCATTTCCCTACCATAAGCTGCCTCCGATGTCGTTTTAGAGAATTTGGCAGTACGTCAAACCGGCCACACTACCGCATACCACGTATATCCACGACCGCCCAGGACCACTTTCTTCACCTGCGGGACCGTCTGAGACCAGCCACACGGACAGCTGGTGGGGGGTGGGGTGGTGTGCTGAGGAGTATTTATGTATGTAATAAGAACTTTCGTGGCGGGAAGAAACTGATTCGGATTGGCAGGGCTGCTAGTGGGTGGGTCTATGCTCTCCCAGGCCCACCCATGGCTGCTAGTGGGTGGGTCTATGCTCTCCCAGGCCCACCCATGGCTGCTAGTGGGTGGGTCTATGCTCTCCCAGGCCCACCCATGGCTACTAGTGGGTGGGTCTATGCTCTCCCAGGCCCACCCATGGCTGCTAGTGGGTGGGTCTATGCTCTCCCAGGCCCACCCATGGCTGCTGAGTGGGTGGGTCTATGCTCTCCCAGGCCCACCCATGGCTGCTAGTGGGTGGGTCTATGCCTCCCAGGCCCACCCATGGCTACTAGTGGGTGGGTCTATGCTCTCCCAGGCCCACCCATGGCTGCTAGTGGGTGGGTCTATGCCTCCCAGGCCCACCCATGGCTGCTAGTGGGTGGGTCTATGCCTCCCAGGCCCACCCATGGCTGCTAGTGGGTGGGTCTATGCTCTCCCAGGCCCACCCATGGCTACTAGTGGGTGGGTCTATGCCTTCCCAGGCCCACCCATGGCTGCTAGTGGGTGGGTCTATGCTCTCCCAGGCCCACCCATGGCTGCTAGTGGGTGGGTCTATGCTCTCCCAGGCCCACCCATGGCTGCTAGTGGGTGGGTCTATGCTCCCCAGGCCCACCCATGGCTACTAGTGGGTGGGTCTATGCTCTCCCAGGCCCACCCATGGCTGCTAGTGGGTGGGTCTATGCTCTCCCAGGCCCACCCATGGCTGCTAGTGGGTGGGTCTATGCTCTCCCAGGCCCACCCATGGCTGCACCCCTGCCCAGTCATGTGAAATGAATGAATTTATTGAAATTGTTGCATGTTGCATTTATATTTTTGTTCAGCATAACTGAAGTAGAGACAATGATGTGGGTAAATGTAGTTAATTTGACTATATTATACAACGGGTGGGTCTAATACTGAATGCTGATTGGTTAAAACCGCATTCCAGACAGTGTCTATTCCACAAGTTCCACCGGCTAAATCTATCGTGTTAAAATGCCTATTTATTCAGTTCCATCTGGCTGCGCAATCCATCTCATCAGCCCAGCCAGTCAATTTATAAACTTTATAAAAAAACATCTCACATTTCTTTTAGACTAACATTTAGTTTTCAACAGGAGATATTTGTATAAACCTTGCTGTCTGTCTCTCCGACATTTGCAAAATTGTTTCAATATTCAAATTCGATCTCCAGATGTCCCATAGTAAATTGGGAGTCGGGATGAGAGGCAGGCAGCTTTTTCTCAGCCAGTCGAAATCATGAATCAGCATAATTTCTATGGCCATATAATACATGTCAATTGAAAAGAGGTAAAATTAAAGAAGTGCTGCAATGGTGCAGTCTTTCCAGCTTCAGTGTGAAGTGATTGTTGTGTTGTTGCCTAGCTCCTCTAAACAACCGTGTCCTGACGAGTGAGCAAATGTCCTATGCCAGGTGAAATCACGCCTCATTAGCTCATTGTTATGGATGTATCCAAATAAATGTCAGTAGAAAACAGCTTAAACAAACCCTAATGCAGCTACTTCGCTGTTATTCTGGTTGCATTGTTTTTCTTGACTGTATATCAGCCGTAGTTGGCTAGTTTGCAAGCAAGGGATAAGAACGTTGCCAGCTAGTATGGCAATGGAACGTTTCAAATGAACGACTGGATCCATAGATGCAGAACGAAAAGACTGAATGACTGGGTTATGTCTCTGGCAACCGAACCAATAGAACAAACGACCAGCCGATTTGGGTAGTAATATGAGATTAGTATCGGGATTAAATCATGTAGAAGGATGAAATAGTATGAATACATTCATCAAAATAACGTTTTCAATGTGTTTTTATTTTACATTGAGTAAAAGTAGAGCTAGAAAGTGGTATATCATACACTACATTTGAGGAACAATGGAAAAGTAATTGTGCTTTGAAAGTTGATAGACTTGTAATCTCACTTTTGAGAAAATGGCCTTTGAATGTTTTGGTATACCTACTGGAGACCTCTTCTTTGTCGACACCCATTCAGAATTGTTCACACCCTCTTAAGCTTTAGCCCCACCCATCTCTTTAAGGGTTGATCCAAGCGTTCTGTCCTAACAACAGCAGTCAAGTACCCAAGCTAACTGGCTAACATTGGCTAGCTTGATAGCGACTCAGACACAAATGAGAGAACAGCTCACTCTGACCATTTTCCTTGCCCTAATAGAGCTGGTTATGCTGTTTTATGTTATCTAGAGCATTGGTCACTGCAAGTGTTCTGCTGGCAATAATTTACACTTTTTTGCCAACATTTATCAACACTGGCCATATTCAACGAGTGTTCGTAAATTCATCAGATATTCTGCTCTCTGGCACACAGATTAGAGTGCTCTGAAATCGGAGTAGACAGCCACAGCGAATTTACCAGCTACGTCTATCAACAGTTGTCACAGTGACAACATTAACATTCTATTGAAATGGTTCCTTTGCATAGTGAAGTCTTTCTTAAGACATCTAGCTAGCTAAACACTGAACCATAATTTCAACTCATGATGTTACTACACTGCATGAATCTGCAGATAGCTAACCAACCAGGTTCAATGTTAGCGAGCTGAGGCTATAACAACAAAGAAAATGGCTCTGAGATACGAATAATATTACTACACAGATCATACACACATAACGTTAAGGCTGACTTAACAACAGCAGTCAAGCACCTAAGCTAACTACACGGGCTAGTTTGCTAGCTACTTCAGACACAAATGAGAGAACAGCTCACTCACCATTTTAGTCGCCTTCTATTGAAATGGATACTTGCGTAGTGGAGTCTTTTTGTTAAGATTATATAACAAGCTAGCTAAACATTGAACCATAATCCCAACTCATGACGTTACCACCCTGCATGAATCTGCTAAAACAATCAGGCTCAATGTTAGGTAGCTAAGATTAGGTATAACTAGCAAAGCAAACTAGCAAAGCTCTAAGATACAAATAATATTACTACACAGATCATAAATATAATGTTAGCTAGCAATCCAGCCAGCTAACGTTAGCTAGCTAGCTATAGTTCACTTTAACTTGAAATGAAAATGACTTTCTGACAAAATTAGAAATGTGTAATATCTGAATACCTGTATACATGGACACTTCTCACTCTCTCACAGATGCCATGGCTGCTCTTAGTTTGAATATAACTGGAGACATCTGTTTTCCCCATCTCCATACTCTAATTCCCCTGATTTCAAAACAGAAAATGGATAGCAACACTTCGCAGTTCTATCACGCAATATATTTAAAAATAGCACTGTTAGACAGAAGTGGCGCTACATGGCAGACCAACTGAATCATCTCTCGGCATGTCCAGCCCACTCATTATCTAGGGCCTATCACGTGTTAGTGGGAAGGCTGCTGACTTTTCTGTGGCTAAACCAACTAGGCTCGTAAAGTTTGTTAAGTTTGTTAAGAAGGCACATGAAAGTTCACATGTTCAGAAGGCCTTTCTGCCTCAAAAACACATTTTGATTTTAAAATATTTTACATTCGAATGTTATCATTTGAGTAACACGCGATACGCCTAGTTTCCTGAACGTTGGTAACTGTTGTATAAAAAGTGATAGTGTCCCCGGGAGGTGTATAGTTTATTGGCACAGTTTGGGCCTAACAACACCCGAGCCAATATATCCTCCAAACACTGGCTTCTTGGGCATGATCACTTAAATAAGCCACTCTGTATCTGAATATGTACTCCAGCTGCAATGACCAGTGTGTGTGAGTAAAGGTAAGCTTACCAACAAACACACTGCTTAGCTTCCTGGACTGAGAGGAAACACACACACACACACACACACACACACACACACACACACACACACACACACACACACACACACACACACACACACACACACACACACACACACACACACACACACACACACACACACACACACACACACACACACACACTGGTAGCGTGAGTCAGACAGCCATTTTGAGGTCTGTCTGTCTGTAAGGCTGGGTAAGGTTCATCCGTCATGGAACGTGACGGCAGACTTCATAACTCATCATCCCTCAGTGTTATGGCTCAGTGGTATTATAGCATCTTTATAATGACAGAGTTACTGCCACCAAGAGACCCTGAATAACCCTGCAGTGCCAACTCAACGCCCCCTCCCCCTACAACCTCCCCAAACCTGAGAAACCAGAGCCAACACAATGCCTGATCCCCTGTCTGACCCTCTCCTTCTCACTCTGAAGCTAACACACAACCACCCCCCAGGACTAACCTCCATGCCCCTCTCCTGGCCAAGTGGACTAGATTGGTGTGGGGTAGGGTGGAGTGAGGTAGGGTAGAATGAGATGGGAGGGGTGTCTCGTTTCCCACTGTCGGCAAACATCCTCCCCAAGACTCCCCTCTTCCTCCACCTCTCCATTCCCCCATCCATCCCCAGATGTGCCAATGTAGCCCGTGTCTTACATATTTCCATTCCCTTCTCTCATCAAAGAAACCAAATGGAATCAGGAAAAAAAAGGACAGAAGTGGAGAGAGAGAGACAGACAGACAGACAGACAAACAGACAGACAGACAGACAGACAGACAGACAGACAGACAGACAGATGACAGTGACAGACAGACAGACAGACAGACA